>NW_010203643.1:0-27370 GCF_000695765.1 Mesitornis unicolor
TTCTAGCAGATCAACACTTCCCCCCAGCTTATATCCTTAATATCTTGCTTCGTTGAAATGAATATGTATATCCTGTTGCTCCTCAGAAATGAAAATAAATATCTATAACCTGTCATCATCTGGAATACAGACAAGACCTTAAGATTAGTTGCTGTCAGCGTGGTTATGCTGTAACAAATTCAGGACTGCAATTTCAAATGAGAACTAAGGAACGTAGGAGCCAGATGTCTGTCTGAGTGCAAACTTCTAAGATGATAAAGTAAAAAAGGAAAATATCTGATATAGAATAAAAGAAATTAAGTGATATTTTTCCCTCAAAATTTTTTGAAGGAATGATTACAAGTAACAATCTTTTTTTCCTGTGTAGTTTGTCTTCTGAGCTTGCTCTTTACAGACTTGCCAGTTGCTAACAATTACAAGATAGATGGGGTTGGAAGGGACCTATGGAGACTGTCTTTTCCAGCCCTTTTGCCCAAAGCAGTGTCAGGTAGAGCAGGTTGCTCAGGACATTGTGCAATCTGGTTTTGAGTAGATACTCAAAAGGACAGAGACTCCACAGCCTCTGGGCAACCTGTTCCAATGTCTGACCACTTTCACAATAAAAAGTTTTTTTTTTTTGTTTAGATGGAATTTCCTGTATTTCAGTTTATGCCATTGCCTGTTATCCTTTTACTGGACACCACTGGTTGTATCCTCTCTATTCTTCCTGTCAAGTATTTGCATACATTGATAAGATTCTTCCCCCAGCTTTCTCAGCCTCTTCTTGTAATCTTTATTAATAATAATTTCACAAGCACTAGCATGTTTTATTCTTTGCAAATGACTATTATTTGTCATTGAGTTCTCAATTCACAGAAATTCTCTGACTTGAGTCACATTAGCAAAGCCATTAGAGCCCACTCGCCACTGGGCCACCTTCTTCTGCTTGAGCTTGTGTTTTTTTGAACTTGTTAGTGCTTACCAAATTTCACAGAGCAACAATGCTGCTGAAGTTCTTACAAGTTTCTGTGAGACCATGCAGCCAGATGGGGATAAAGAAGTGTTGCTATACTCTCACTGAGGTCCAAGGAGCTACCAAGCTAGCTTAGCCTTTAGATAGTTCTGACGCATCTAGGGGATCAATCTTGATGCAGAGCTAAAGAAATCTAATTGTAATTGGCTTCATTGCCATGGAAGTGCTTGTGTGGATTCATTTGTCCATGAACACTGCCTGTATATGAAGACAGAGTATTTAGCATTTACTTCTGATAATACAGAATGTGAGATTTAAATTCCTTTTGAATAGTGTTTATTTCAAGCAACCGATAGTTGAAATAACCAAAATCTTACTAGTATCTGACTGAAGCAAGACAGTCAACTTCTAAATAAGTGTCTCTATGGAAGTATTGATGCATATTTTAATGTGCTATTGTATTTTTAAATTTTTCAGATCCCCATTAAACTTATACAGTATCACAAGGGGATTCTATTTTAGAATATTTATAAACTATTAATATCTAAAAAGTGTTCATCTTGTCCAATTTGCCTGTCACAGTTTCTGTTTGGCCTCTGCTATTGTTTGAGGGCAATATGAAATTGTATCAGAGGGGTGCCTCTCCAGTGAATAATGAAAGGATTCCTTTATATTGTATCATACATCGTTTTAAAAGACCTTGAAAAATTGGAGAAATGGATTGGAAAAACATGTCATGCCATTCAGAATCAGTAAATGGGATACATAAAATGGATTAATCTGAGGCACATGAATAATACTTCAGTTCTGCCCCATACTGGTAAAAATGTGTTTGTAATGCCATGTCCAGTTTTGAACACTTAAAGATGTGGACAGATTGGATGGAGTCCAGAAAAGTGCAGTAAGAATGATTATAGATTTTGCAAACAGGACCTACAGGAAAAGATGGAAAGAATTGAGGTTGTTTAGTCTAGAGAAGAGAAATTTGAAGGGGAGGCGGTGTAGCTGTCTTCAGAGACATAAAAGGAGAAAAAGAAGACTCTTTTCTCTGCAACCAATATGTAGTGAACCTAAACAAGAGCAAAGCAAAACTAGGTTAAACACGAGGACAAACTTTGAGGTAGGATAATGCAATGGTAGAATAAATTGGCTGCTGAGAAGCTACAGAACTTCCATCAGCAGAAATATGGGTGGGTTTGGGGAGACTGGTTTGTTTTTAAAAAACAGGTTATTGAAATGTGCTTCAAGAATAAGAGTGCAGTTGACTCAGCTTTGAAGCAAGGGATGGTCTAGATGATGCTTCAGGTCTCTTTCAACCGTATTTTCCATGATTGTCTCAAGTATGTAACAAAACAAATTGCTAGTGAAAGTAGGGAGTGGCATTTTTCATGAGCAGAAGCAGATTGCACCGTAGGGATCGTGAGGTGGCCTCTGGTGAGTGGCTGCTTGTGTCCTCCAGTATTTACACCCCTGTATGACATAGTTATCTGTGTGTGTTTGCCAGGATTTTTGTCAGTGATTTTCATGGATAAAAAATAGTGTCAGTGTATGAGAACAAAATGTTTTTGCCTACTGCAAACTTGTTTCATGTTATGCCATATATTTCTGTACTATAGAATATAAAAATATTGCAGAATTTTGGAAACCAATGCAATCAAGTGTAACTTGAAAGCTCTGGTAGCTCCTTGACTACTCTTTCCTACTTCCTATTCTTCACTTTCCATCCTTTTTTTTTCCTGGCAGTTTTAACTGTCCCGCTATTTACATAAGCAATGTATGTGTATGTGCCTTATGTTTTTGTATATATACACATTCCTTCCTCCAAAAAAAGAGGACAGTTTTGCTAATATTCAATGTTTGTTCTGGCTTTTTATCATCTGTCAAATTCACAATGTTGTAGAGCATTTGAAAGCCAGTGGAATAAATTCAGAGCCACAAGCCTTGGTATGTCTAGGGATTTATGGTTTTTATTACCTTTTTTTAAAAATTAGAATTCTTTCCAAAAAGAGAATCAGGGATTTTCTAACTGGGAAGAAAAATCCAAGCACGAAGATACAGAGTTAGACAGCTTGTGCAAAATCTTAAGAAGTTGTAGTTTGAAAGTCACCTAATAGAAATCAGCAGAATTACCTTGTTAGATGCAGTGATGTATAGCAGTGAATCCTTTCAGCGTTTCTTTCTTAAGGCTTCTAAATTGCGTCAAACAGGAGGACGAAGTGTTCTGTACACTGATTTGACCTTGTTAAATTGCGGCATTTCCTTACTTACTTTTCCACCTAGAGCAGTGTTACTCAGTCACCAGGCCAAATGAACCTAAAGCTCCCTCTACTGTTGGACTTTGTGTTTGTGAGGATGACTGTGTTAGATTTCAGTTCGTCTAAAAAAACCCCGTATTTCATAGTAGAAAAAGAAACATCTGCTTGTACAATAGCTGGTAAGGTTTCTGCATCACAGACAGAAAGAAATGAGGTGCAGAATGTAAATCAGAGTTTTCAGGCTATTAACATTTTGAAGTAACACCTTCATTTGTTATCTCTCTGATAATCATACAGTACCACTGAGAACCTCACATATTACATTAATGGTATATGCTAACATCCAGCTATTGAACAATTTCTGTAGTAGTATACATCGCAACTGTAAGATTTTACAGAGGCAAATTTTGATTCTGATATTTCAATTCAAGCATATAATGAAGAAATAGCATCACAGTAATCCATTCATTTCTTCAGTGAAGTTTTATCTTGAGTATAAAGAACTGATTTTTGCTTTGAAATAGTCTACATAAATTATTGACTTTCTTCATAGATGCTTTTAGAACCATCCATATTATAATAAATTTAGTCTTCAAAGGAGCTCACCAAAGACTGTACAGATTCAAGTTTAACATCCAGGATAATTGGGAAAAAACCTCTATCTGCACTACTTCGTAGTGATTCAATACGATGCTGTAGGGGGATATCCAAACTACCTCCATTTAAGCAGCAGGGCATACTGTCTCACGTGAGGTGCAGTGCTCGCACAACTGGATTGCGCATGTATGTGGTGTAACCTAGCGCCATCTTTGTTACCCCAAAGGCAAGCGTTGCTTTGAAATGTAGTTTAGTCAGTCTTGTGTCATGATGATTTAAGTATTTTCTAGTGAATGTGAACATCTGTGTAGTCAGCAGCCTTCTAAGAGGGAAAGTCTTTTCAGGAAAAAGTATCAAATGTGAATATTAAGAACAGCTATAACATTAATGCTTCATTTATCTTGCAGGAGAAAGTGGATGCTCTCAGAGCAGTATCAGCCACTCAGCTGTACAGGAGAGGACAGTCAGTGTACACAGTCCAAAGAAATCAGGCAAGATTACTCCAAAATTTCACAATCGTATGGTTCACCGCGTCTGGAAGGAATGCATTCTCAACAGGTCACAGTCCAAGTAAGGCAGCAGTCCTGATGGTTTTGTTTTAACAACACAGACTATATAGTTAAAATTGTGATAGTTTTGCCCTAGATAATGTTATTCCTCACAGAATTCTTTTGCCACTAATCAAAGCTAATGATGCAGAACAGCATTATCAAAGAAAATTCATTACTGTGTTCAGCTGAAAACTCGTATCACTTAGCATTTTATTTGCAGTTGTGTATCTTAATTGTGACAGTCTTTGAGGTTACAAGTCTATAATATGTGCCTTCAGCAAGATGCTTTCAGATTTATTGATTGCAGTTTCTAGCTCCAGTTGTAGTTACTAGATTGAAAGTTGGGTGACTGAAGAACAAATAGTGTATATTTAATATTTAGAACTCTAAGGGTAGTATTTGTAAAGCATTACATTACATGTGTTGACAAGGATATGGTAAAGTCATGTTGTTAGTTTCACAGGCCCTTATTACTGGAGGTTTAAAGTATATTCATGACATGGTGTGCCCTGAAATCAGTATTTTCACTATTTCAATGCAATTGGAAATACGTCAGAAGAATTTCCAGGTTCAGTATAAATTGCTTGCTCTTTGCTTCTTCTGCTCAAATGCCAGACAGAGCTATATGATGTAGAGCTGGTACCATCCAACCACAAAAATCAAATGACCCATTTTACAGTGGGCCCTGCAGTTGAATATAGGATTCTCTTTCAAAGGTGTAGTAGAAGGAAGTAATTTATTTGAGGGGAACATATATGATTTTGCATATGCATTTTTAAAGTTTTGTTTTAGAAAAGGTGATAGCTACTAAAATAATTGTATCTTCTCCAGGAGAAATCAAATTACAACGACAACTTTGGAAGAGGAAGTTCCTAACAATGCTGTTTCTTGGGATTTTGTGGATCCAGTCCAAAGAGTCAGTTGTTCTTGTTCCAGGTGAGCTTTGAAGAGTGTAAGCATTTTTCATATTGGTGGAGCCCTGTTTAATTCACACAGCGGTACACTTACAAAAGAGAGTTATGTTTTAGTTGAGAGAAGAGGAAACTCTCATATCAGACATATGATCATCACTCATATTCAGGTGATTAATATGCATCTTGTATCATTGTCACTTGCAGTAGTCAGCTTGAGTGGAAAAATGATCCTGCACTAGAGAATGGAGGCTAGAATCACTCAAACATTTCTCGTTTGTAATGAACTTGTCCTTCAGGCTTTTCAGAGACGTGAGCTTTCAAGTTTGAAGTGGTAAGACTCATGATGGAGAGGCTGCCTACATTTCAGAGCATAATGATTGAGAGATAGTGCTACTGTCCCTGTTTGGAGGAAGAGGAAAAAGAGCCCTAAGAATCACTTTACTCCATGTACCTCTAAGCAAACTGCCATGATTCATCAGACACCAAAAAACACCCAAGAGAATGTAAAACCTTTGCAGCATGGTCATCCCCTATCAACTGATCAAAAAGAAGTCACAGCTTACTTCCACAAACACTTGAGATAATTTGAAATTAAATTATTATTCATCTTTGATGAATGCTTAAAGTTCCAGTACAACTCACTCAGGAAAGGCAACCCAGCACCACTAATTTTGCTTAACACTATTAAAATTATCACATGTTACAGGGCTAGAAAAATAACAGTTTCCAATGAAATAGTCTTGTGAAATGGCTTCTGCTGAAATTTTCAATTCTACTTGTAAGACTGGTAAATATGTTTTTATGACCTAAAGAAGTTATTCCGTAAGTACGCACAGATGTAAATGTTTGTGTGATCAAACAGAAATGCTGACTGTGCCATGCTAAGCCCTTTGGTATTTTTTTTCCCCCTACCTCATCTCCCCACCCCTCCCCAACTACCGTAAGAGTATTTGCCAGAATAATAGTCAACCCTGCAGCCAGTGGTGTGGCTGAAATTATGCTCTGCTTTTTGCCTGGCGGAGGCATAGCCGTTTTTCTTTTTTCTTCTTTATTTTCCTTTCAGCAGCAAGGCAAACTCAAGAATAATGTTGCTGTTAATAACAGTAAAATTAATATATTGTCTAACCAGATTCTTGAATGTGTTACCTGCCACAGTAGTCTCTGAAGAGCTTTGTGTATAGATTTGGCTGTACAGAGAAATTTAGGGATGTAGCGTTCTCACAATCCCTGAATTTCCGTTGTCCAAAACTGAAAGAAGCAAGACTGTGTCCTTGTACCTTTTGTGTTTGACATCTCATGAAGCCAGTTCTGCTTTGTATATTTAGAAGAAGAGATAATGGGATGCAGAGGAATTGTGCCTCATGTGGTGGGCAGAGTGTTCAACCTGGAGGCTCTGTGCTGTATCTGAAGTGAAAGTGTTGCTCTTCTGCAGCCTTGCTCTTTGCCCCAGTTGCTTGTTGCTTGTATGTATACACTCAAGAATACATCTTTTGTCACGATGCCAAGTGTTTCCTATGGAAAACTGAGGTCCAGCCTTGCCTAGAAAGCATGGGGAATCAGTAGTGGCCAATGGAAACCTGAATCTATGGAAAGGTTCAGTTACACTGGCAATTTCACACTGTCGTAACACCTCCAGTAATAACTACTTCATGCTGGAGTTAGTAAATACAGCAACTGGGAAATTAAAACACTAAAATGAAGGTGGTACCTGGTTTCAAACAGCAATTAAAATTTCCTGTATAGGTACAGAAAGTGGTCAGCTGCTGCTCTATAGATACAGTTTTAGTCATTACTGTGCCCATTCTATGTCTTGTATAAAAAAGAGTATTAATATGGAGTGTTAAAGGGTTGTCTGGTACTTGGCATCAAATTCAATCTTCTCTAGACCCAAATTTGTGTGTTGAACAACAGACTCTAAAATAATTTTCTGCAGTCAGATAAAATACGGGGAATGATGGAGAATGAAGTTGATGAGACGTTGCAAGAACTTGCTTAAGGCAAATCTTGAGTTACTAGGGCATTAGCTCCCCATCATGGACGATTGCAGCTAAAGACCATCTGCTGTGGCAGAGAATTTGTAGCGTGGCCTGAGAACAGCAAAGCCCACAAAGAATGCCAGGACAATACCGCACAACATGTGTGGTTATAGGAAAAAGATGTAGCAAGTCCAAAAAGTTGTATTTGTACCATTTGACAGCCACTGTGCGCTATAAGACTCAGATGTTTTCATTGCTAAGTCATAAAAGCAGAATTTGTTCTTCAGTCTAGTAGTCCAGTTTACTTGTGATAATGTAGTTTATCTTTGTGAGTAAGAAGCATATTGCATGTTTTGAAATGTTCTGTTGCTGTCCTAGATATTGTTCCTTATAAACAAAACTAGGGATCGAGGGATTTATTTTGAAATTATATATAACTTTAAATTTTAAAATACTAAGCACAATACGTTTTTCAATTTGTGCTTAGCTTAAAAAAAAACAACCAAACAACTAAAGAACTAAACAAAGAACCCCCAACAACACAAAAGGCCAATAGAAATATGGACAGTTTGATTTGTCAGCTGTAACATCCTCGGGGACCGTCAGCTATATGATGAAAATAGTGTTTAACAGTACTTGAAATGCTGAAATTCAGTCCTGTGCTTTCCAGTCTGAGATACTGGATACAAATTGAAAAAAGCCATATTAAAATATGAAGCCAGTAGTAAGTTTGTATATTACTGCATTTTTTCAATATTTGTTGTTGTTTGGTTTGGTTTTGTACTTATTTTTCCTTACCTAACATGGAGGAGGAAACTGCCATGGAAGCATCCTGCTGTGTATGGTGTCTGTGAACATAACTAAAACAATTCTGATCTGTATCTTTAGTAACAGATGCTCAAGAGTGTGCAAGTGTAGTGGTGTAGTTCCACAGCACTCTTTTTGTTTGAAAGGCCATCTCTCTTTAGGGTAATGAAAACAACAGTAACTTGGAGTTTTTTGTTGTATCACCTTCCATCTGAGCAGTACTAAGCTTTTATAAACACGAAATCTTTCCTTTGAATGCTATTCTCTGGAGACTGTAATTTTTCATTTTATAGGTCAGAGAAACTGCAGCCGAGTTGGTCCAGATGATGTGACCATTCCAGAATCCGATAAAAGATCAGGAATAGACATAAGATTTCTCAGTGCTGTTCTTTGTTGGTTTGTTCTTTCTTTCCATTAGGTCAGATAACCGTATAAACCATGCAGTGACTTCTTTCTGCCTCTGCTTTCAGGCACAAGGTTTTCAAACAGCGTTGTGCTGCTGGCTCCAGCCGTCCCCCAATGATAAATCAGCCAGGATTCAGTGTGGGAACATCATCATCTTCGTCATTGCCACCTCCTGCCTCTTCAAAGCACAAAACAACAGAGAGACAGGAAAAAGGAGATAAACTGCAAAAAAGGCCTATGATGCCATTTCACCATCGGCCCTCTGTGACTGAAGAGCTATGCATGGAGCAGGACACGTCGGGGCAGAAACTGGGATTAGAAGGAATGGAACCCTCCTTGGAAGTCCCTAATGCCAGAGAATACGAGAAGCCGCTATCTCTACCTGCTAGAAATCCAAGCAAGCAAATGAATATGAATCCTATGGATTCACCCCATTCCCCCACTTCCCCTCTGCCTCCCACACTGAGCCCCCAGCCAAGAGGTCAGGAAGCAGAGAACCTGGACCCCCCGTCTGTACCTGTAAACCCAGCACTCTACGGCAGTGGGCTGGAGCTGCAGCCGTTGCCCAGCTTAGACGATAGGACAGTCCTTGTTGGACAGAGGTTACCTCTGATGGCAGAGGTCAGCGAGACAGCATTATACTGCGGGATAATTCAGAACAACGAGTCACTGGATGTATGGAGGACCTATAGTGTCCCATCAAGTGATGATCCAGAGTTCAGGCCACCAGATCTTCCGTGTGAGAGATACGATGCCAAGATGGAAATCAACTCGGACAGCACTGCACTGAAAAGGTAAGAGTGCAAATTGATCTGAGTGGTGGTTTTAGTAAATGAGGAACATGACCAAACTCTATTTTCAGTTGAAACTGAAACAAGTAGAGGGCTTCACTGTAACATCAGAGGTTATGTACGCTGGAGATAACATTAAATGCTTGAATAGAAATGTGCTGTTGTAGTATGCCTTGGTTTTTTTCGTATCTGTCTTTCAGCTGGACGTTATAAGAACTGATAAATCTTTTTAACCTATATTGCAGTAATTTGAGCAAATGTAAGAGTTTCATTGAGCTTATGTCTTTTGATCATTTATAAAAATGAAAATCTGTGCTTAGTTATGCAACCTTCCTGCTACATAAATGCTTGGTTTGGAGTGATATTCTATTTATGGCACTTCAGTGTGGTTTGTCCAATTGTGTGGGTTTAAAATTGCACTGTACCATGTTTTCTGTAAGTAGTAGCTGATATTGTATTATGGAATAATGCTGTGTTTTTGTAAACACACTGTCGATTCTTTGAAATTGATAGAAGCTTTATTATTAACTTCAGTCTCTGTAGGATTGAAACTGAAAACCCTAACAGTCTTCCTGGTCTGTACACAGAGAAGAGGAAATACGAATCTCTCATAAATGTTACTTTAGAAAAACTACAATTTACATATAGTGTCTTCCTCAGTGAAGCACATGAACTACTTTAATTTTAAGGAATTTTTAGCTATCTCTTTTTTATTTTTATAAACGTGGATTTTATTTTATGCTAGCCCAAAAATTACTTTTGCATTCTGACAACGCATAGAAAAAATGTACCGCAGAGAGTAGTTAATGAAAATGTATAAGCTAAAATTAATTGAGGAAGAATTTTTGAGTTATGACAACATTGATTTTGGGAATTACAGTGGAATTTGCTAGGCTGAAAAGGTTATGTGTACTTCAAAGTGTTATGATTTATATAGTGATAAGATTGATTCTTTTTTCATTGTCTGAGAACAAAAGTTCTTAATACAGTGAGATGTTTAATACTACATGCAGGCAAATGCATCCTTTATATGAGGAAAAAACATTTCTGCTATATCAAGGACGACAGAGTGAGGCATGGGCTGTGTTTGTGTGTGACAGCTACAGATCTTAAAAGCTGTTATTTCTCTTTGCTGCAAAAAGTGTGTTTGTTTTGTTTCATGACAGCTTTGTTGCGTGTTTGTTTTTACTTTCAGGCTCTTAGCACAACCTAATAAACGGTTTAAAATTCTGGAAGAGCAGAAACCAGTGCAGACACTGAACTATCTTGATCCCTTGCCTCTAATACAACAACCTGGAGAAGGCTTGGGAGATGCTAGTGATCCTTACACTTTTGAAGATGGTGATATAAAGTACAGCTTCACTGGCAATAAAAAATGCAAACTTGGTGCTGAGAAAGATCCTTTGAAAAAGAACAAGGTAACGCCTAAATCCAGAGTCTTTATCGTTAACATTCTTATTGGACTTCTAGTACCGCAGCACAATATTTGCTTTTCATCTCTCAGGATGACACAAGCCTGTTCCACAGATCAAAATCAAAGAGACGAGGTATTTCTTTCCTGCATTGGCTCACAGGAAAAAACTTCATTTCTCTGTGGCCATTTTTTGAACTGGTGTTTGCTGGCATCCATCTGAACCTGCTTGTATATGAAAACACTGCTGTTGCAAGAAATACTTCCTGTTTATAGATATTCAGCTTGACCAGCAGGATGTTCCAGATTTAAGCTAAGAAATAAAATATTTTGAGCCTTGTATTTGCTTGCAGAGATGAAAGAATTTACTGGGCAATTTTTGTTTTTTTTTTTCTGCTTGCTTTAGCTTGTCATATCCCCTCACCGCAAATCTCAGATCTCTCCAGCGCAAGTTTATTTATTTATTCTTTCCTTGGGCAAAATCAGTGTAGCCTTCTGCTGAGAGGACTGGTGGCAGGGATGCTATATTCATTTGAACATTTCCTTAGAGGTGTTCTTCCATGTGTGAAAGAAAACAAGTTGATCACCGTTCTGTGGTCATCACCTGCGCTGTGTGCATGAGACTTCTTATCTGTCTTATCCATTATGGAGCTGTTTCATCGTTTGCTTACTCATTGATTTGTTCTTGTGGGGGTAGCCACCATGCTTAAAATTCTAGAGGATATGTTTTCTAGAGAAACTGAGGTGGCCAGTTATCTGTACTGGCTATCCAAGGTAGCTGATGTATATGGAATCCTTCGGAAATCATACACAGTGGTACTTCGTTATTTTCCTGATGCGTAGATAAGCAGGAAACAACTGTGTTCTTTTTCCTTCTTAAAATGTTTTTTGTTTCTCAGAGCTTTGAATCAAGAGCCCAGAATATGGCTTGACATAGGAAAACAGTTGTTCTTACTTAGCTTAAATTAATATCCATTAAAAACTCTCTGATTTTTTTTGTATAGTCAGAAGATGGAATTGGTACCAAGGAAATCCTCACTACAGGTCATTCTACGCCAGTTCCTGATGGAAAAGATGCCATGTCTATTTTCAGTTCTGCTCCTAAGACTGGTGAGTAAAAGCTCTTTAATTTGCTCTGCAAAGCAAAAATACTCAATACTGTGTAATAAAATCTGAAAGGAAAAACCACATACTGAACATTTTACTGAACATGAGAGCTATAGACAGCTCCTCAGATGGACAGAGTTTGTTTCTGCTTGTCCTTTTTATAGTAACACAATTTTTTTGTTTGAGGTTTTTTTAGAATATTAAAGTTGAGCAATAGCTACCTTCATTCTTTCCCAGCTGACCTTTGGTGCTTGCCTAAAACTTGACTACATGGCTATTTCTAGGTCACACGATAGAAAAGGGGCTTCAGTGATTCTTGCCTGTCGCCTGTTTACAGTGAGAAGTAAAATGGAAAAAAAGGCAGTTTTGTATTAACTCTGCTCCCATTTTTCATACTTTTTTCTCTTTCTTTTTGATAGATACCCGGCAAGACAATGCTGCAGGCCGAGTAGGCTCTGGTAGCCTCACACAGGTGACAGATCTGGCTCCATCACTTCATGATCTAGATAATATCTTCGATAATTCAGATGAAGATGAGCTTGGTGTAAGTCTTTGTAGGACTGAGTGTTTGGTAGACTTAAACCTTGGCCAAAAAAAAAAAGAGGAGGATGATGGAATCCGAGTGGGGAGCGGTTATTCTTAGTAGATAGGAGACTGAGTTTCCAGATAGGCAGGCTTGGATTTTAACTAGGGAGAACTGCTAGAGGAGATCCATCAAAGAGAGAAATCATCACTGTGTATAATTCAGGAATATTAGGAGATCACTTAGGTAACATCAAAGCTTTTTGCTGTCTGGCATTTTCAGTCACTAGAGGAACCTGTATACACATAACTGCTAACAGAGTCATTGCGTGGACCAGACTATCAGAATTCTTCCATAGGTAAACCAGTGTAGTTGCTTTATAGATGTATTGCGCCTAGTTTCAAGTCCTTAGCTTTTGTCAGTATTTTGTGCTTGTTTGAGAGTTACAGAAAAGATCCTAGTTTCATTAACTGGTGATTTGTTCTTTTACCTTGTCTAAAAAGCTGCCTAAAGAAAATTAGGTTAAACCTTACTGAATTTCAGTAATTCTCTGCAGCATGTTGCTTTCTATACCTACAAGCAGTTTATTTCACTATTAAGAGGAATAGCTGCTGAATATTAGGAAATACAAAAGGAAGAGCAGATTTACATCAATTACCAGGAAAAACAATCAAGACCCATGGAAAGGCAAAGATTTGAATAATTACCGTGTTCAAGCTTAATCTAATCTAACCAGAATGATACAGAAGGTGATCCTAAACTGACTGATAGTAGATAATAGGATTTAAAAGTCTACTGCCTCGGTCTTTGCAATACTTTTCAAGTACACCAATTTATTTACCACTTTTCTCTGTTCTGTGGTTCCACGTAAACTACATTTAAGATGTTGCAGTTAACATGCAAATCTATTATCGTACTGTTCTGTCAAAATATAAAAGTACCTTTTCCTGTGCAGCTGGCCTGGGCAGATCTAATGTTCTTCCTGTCTTAAAACTTGCATGTGTGGAGCTGTCCCCTGCGATCGTCTGTTAATGGCATTCTTACTCTCAGTGGTGTATTCTCATTATTATTTTGGAGTAGTACAAACATGGAAGCAAGTAGAGTAGTCACATTAATTTCAAGCTCAGTGTTTGTGATAACATTTTCAATATAAATTATGTGTATATAGATCCATATGCTTATATGTATCTCTGTATGGGGTTGATTCTCAGAGACTTATTTTTGTTGTTTTAGTGTAGGAAGAGAGGAAAAAGAAACCCAGACTCCTGGGAGGGAATGGATGGGAGAGTAGAAAAATACACTTTTTTCTTCCTTGTGAAATCTCATTCAGAGAGTTTTCAGAGTTTTTAATAGCTTATGGATTCTAATATTACCTATGTTTTTTAACGTGGTATGTGCTTATTTTGCTTTTAGGCTGTATCACCAGCTCTTCGGTCATCAAAAATACCTGCAGTAGGGTCTGAGGAACGCCCTGTAGGGAAGGATGGTAGAACAGCAGTACCTTATCCACCAAGTGAGTAGCAACAACTGATTACCACTTTGTTAACAGTTAAAATGTCCTTGTAGCTACCATACTGCCTTTTTGTAGGCCGTAATGTGACTTCTTCTGGACTGAGAGGTTGTGTGCTTATTTTGTTCTCTAATTACCAGATGCCAATGTTAAAAGAAGACAAGCAGACTTTAATGAAAACAGTAGATTATAATATAGACATCTTTTTGATGTGCCTGCAGAGATTTGGGATGCTCTTGGTAGTATGGGAGGGATTTGTTACATGTCTTCATTTAGAATCTATCCCCTCTATTCTCAATTCAGTATTTAATGTGAGTTACTCACACCATTACCACACCTCTCTTTAAGTATGTATCATTCTTCTTTTTGAAGAATTCAGTGAACTTAAATCTGGGACTTACCAATTGGCCATTATGGTGCAACCCATCTTCAAAGAAAATTACACTTGGCATTGAACAAATTCAGACTAAACTCACCTTCAGGGTTTAATCTAGATGTGGAAATGCAGGATTAAAATCATTTCTAAGTGAAGATGCATTGTGGACCTTTTACAGATGGTTATGGTAGAAATGACACTTGTGCAGGCACTACACACATACAAGTAAGGCTATCGGAGTGCAGGAAACTTAGAAATTAAATTTAGTATGCTGAAAATGTATGAAACAGACTAAAACAATAGGACTTTTTAAAGGACATTCCCAACTATTGAGAATGATAACTTCTGTTCTCTGAGATACATGGGATTTCTTGAACCTGAAAGGAGGATGTAGTGAGGTGGGGGTTGGTCTCCCAAGTAGCAAGTGGTAGGATAAGAGGAAATGGCCTCAAGTTGTGCCAGGGGAGGTTTAGATTGGAAATTAGGAAAAATTTCTTCACTGAAAGGGTTGTTGAGCACTGGAAGGGGCTGCCCAGGGAAGCGGTGGAGTCACCATCCCTGGGAGTATTTAAAAGACGGGTGGATGTGACACGTAGGAATGTGGTTTAGTGGTGGACTGGGCAGTGTTAAGTTTACGGTTGGACTCAATGATCTTGAAGGTTTTTCCCAACATGAGCAGTTCTGTGATTCTGTTCATGTAGGTGGCATTTCTCTTGATGAACAAGAAATGTGTATATGTATGTGTGAGAGGAGGAAAGTGATATTTTTTTGTATAATACTAACCAATCAAATTATGAATTACAAATTACTTAGTGGTGAGGAGGAAGAATGGCTGATTTTTGTGGCTGCTGTAAGCAGAAATCAAATCTATCTGCAAATCATTCTTTAATGCCTTCTCATTAACTTTAGCTGGTAATGAGAACAAATTGAGGAGAAGAAAAAAAACCAGTCTGAAGGAGATGAGTCAGAGTTTTATGAACCCATAAAAGCTGTGCTGCTTTATTCAAATGTAGAAGTCTGAAGTATACAGAGATTGGATTTTGACAGGTTTAGTTGATCCATAGCTTTTTAAAATATGCAAAGCTTTTTCAAGCATGACACACATGAAAATGAATAATGATAGTTAGCCTGTTGCTGTAGGGTTGGGGGATTTTTTGTAATTAAACTTTTTTATGAATCTGCACTGCAGAATTTTGCTAACTGGAGCGAGCCTGTGTGTGAGAAAATGCTATACTATAGAGCTGTAGGGAATAAGTTAAATAGCTACGCTCCTGTTTTGTAGCTATCCCCTTGACACCAGCTGTCGAGGCATAACAGTGTCTGCAGGGAACTGAAATGCCTTGTACGTCATAATAAAGTCCAACTGACCACATTTCATTTTAACCTTCCTTCCTGTCCCACTTTCTCCAATTCCTAAAGCTCACTTCTCGTTGAAAAACAGAGGCAGTAGCTAATCCACATGGCATCCTGAAGATTATATTTCATATTAGCATTGGGTGGAAAGTAGTTTTTTCCGTTCTACTGAACCTCTTTTCAACATTAATTTATCCGGTATCAGGACAAGACTAAGGTCAATTAAATTCAAAGACTGACAAAGGGAGAAGAAAAAAACCAAGCCAAAAACCAAACCCCAAAACAACAGAGTGGGAATGATTATACTCCAGGTTGTGAAAGACTTTGGGCTCAGCTTTGACTGTTACTACCAACAGAAATCCATTTTGAGAGGACTTCACTTATTTGTGTTGTGTCACTTTGTCTTTTCCTCATCTCTGTGCAGAAAAGAACGACATTCAGGTTTTGGCTCTGTTAATTAAGCACATCTTGAGGTTGCAGCATCCTACAAAAATGTCCTGTTGGTGCTTATGTTAATATACAATATATAATTTTAATTCCATCACTTATTTCTCTCTTTTTCGGTTACTTTTTGGGAGTAGTACTATGTTTCACTAGCTTGGATTTCCATAATGCAGTGTTTACCAGTCAGAAATTCATCTGTATTTATGAATTTTCTATGATCTTTAGGCTGCAAAAGTTATTGAATACAAGTATGTTCTTGTGTCCTGTCAACTCAGGTTGGATGGATGTGTAGGAATGGAAATGGAATTGGGCATTTAGTCTTTCAGAAGAAGTATTTAAGCAACACCTATGGGAATTGTACCCTCCTCTAATTTGAGTATTTTAACAGTGAATTCACCAGAGTGATGGTTGTGTCCAGAGGATATCTGTCCTAATTCAAGTCAGGCAAAGATAGCATGTCTTCTGAATTTTAAGCAAAATAAATCCTGAAGCTGGTAGCTGGGAGGAAAAAGAATGTAGCTGGGGAGAAAATGCAGGACGGTTCTGATCTTTGTTTAGTTACTTTATAAAGCATTTCTGTTGGGGTTTTTTGTTTCTTTTGCTTAAAGAAGAAAAATATGTGATGAGTGATTGTATTACATTCATTTACTGAGAAGTAATTTAGGGATTTTCCTGGCTTAATGTCTTGTGATGCAAAATTATAATTTCGTGGCTTCCTCTGACACTTACCACTTTTGGATGCCTGGCAGTCTGATTCTCAGGGAACATTGCCTGTGTTTGTGTTAGCAACAGTAGCCTGTCCTCTCTTCAGGAGTTATGTCGCTATGGACCAAATGAGACCACAATGACTGTATGTCAGTGGAAAAATGCAGCTAAGTGTATGCTAATCCTAAAAGCCTCCTGTTTTAGGGCTTTCTATCAGCTCTAAAAAAGGGAAGAAACTACTCTGTATCTCCTTAGTAACAGTTGCTGGAGTGAACGTCGCATTAATGTCAATTAATTCTTCAATTACGAAATATTTTTTGACGCTGTTAAAATTGTACTTAGAATTTGTGCATCTATCAGATGTTTTTTTTCTGCTTAACAATGAGCTTGCAAATTATCCTTCGGAATTTTTGTATTTTTTACCCTAGGAGTTAACTTTCTCTCTAGATTTATACTGGTGGCAGAACTCTGTAGGATCTTTACTAGGTTTTAACTAATGAAATAAGAGCTAGTATTGAGTTAGTCTCGTCTGTGTTATTTTATTTCCTTGAGAATTTATATTTTAATGATTAACAGTGCATTATTTCATCATATTTAGCTGTGGCAGATCTCCAAAGGATGTTCCCAACACCACCCTCTTTAGAACAACACCCTGCCTTCTCCCCGGTAATGAGCTATAAAGATGGAATAAGTTCAGAGACTGTGACTACCTTGGGAATGATGGAAAGTCCCATGGTCAACATGGTTCCAACACAGCTTGCTGAGTTTAAAATGGAGGTGGAAGATGGCTTAGGTAGCCCTAAACCTGAAGAAATTAAGGTAACATGCCAAAGATGTGGTATTTTTATAGTCTCATCCGTGTATGTTTTGATCTGATTACGAGTCACACGTATTGCCGTGTGTGTAGCAGACTACTTTAGCAAATGCGAATGGGATCCATATAAAGTACATTATTGGTCTTTAATTCGAAAAACAATTCTTCTCTAGTAAAAGTGGTTTTTAATTATTTCCCTGATTTTAACTGTCGCTATTTTTCTTCTCGTAATTTTGTTTGTAATGTTTTTGGGTGTTCTCAGGAAAGAAACTATATTGTATGTGAAATGAGCCCTATGCCTAACAGAAAGAATGTATGTATATGAAAAAATATCATACTTGTGACTAATGTTAAATGATTTATTTCTTCAGATAATTTTTCTGTAGCACCTTTTATGTATAGCCACTCCTTGCTGCCAGTCTCTGGGAATGCAGCTTGGATAAAATCATGCATGTAGAAAGGCTGCCTTTTTCTCTCTGAAATGTTGCCTTTTTTGGTTAGGGTTGAAAATCTCTGAGAAAGCCCAGGGGTTGAACTTGCTCTGTTTCTTCTTCAGCTGATGTTACTTCACAAGTTTTAAGGCCAGATGGGACCATTCTTATCTGACTTTCTGTATAACACAGGTCAGGTAATGTCACATAGTTACTCCTATATTGAGTCCTATAGTGTATCTGAGTAAAGAACTATTTTGAAGTGGGGACTCTGCTGCTGGGTACTAGTACTCACCTCCCTGACTTTACATATCAAGACGTATCCATTTTTCCATAGCATCACATAAATGAACTTAACATAAGCACCTAGTGTACATTGATTTGTATTTCATTGTTCCATCTTTAGCACAGGTTAAGAGGTAGGATAAAATCATTCTGCCTGCTTGTGTGTATTCTGCATTACTTAACTTTTTGGGCCAATTTTTTGTCACTTTTGTCAGAAACTATCGTTATCATATTTCCATGCATATTATAGCCTGAGGGTTTTTTTCTTTTAAAAATGCACATTTCCGTGTGGAAATACACATCACCTTGTTCTGCAGCAAGCTCATTTGTATGCAGGTAATAAAAAGGGAGATAACACGGTATAACTGTCTTCCTGGTAGTCCCCAGCCCTTGATTTTATAGCCTGATTCTTCTCCTTCAGGCTCACCCTGTCCCTAATCTGCCACAGCCTGTTCCTTCTATTTCAGCAGCCATTTCTCTCCCCCACACCACCTCCTTCCCTCGCGTTTTGTGCTCCTGTGAAAGTTGGAATTAACTGAAGGCTTATTTTTAAGGATCTGCATTGCTGAGAGCACTATGCATGGAAAGATACAGCACTTGCAGTTGCATGGACAAGAAGTGGCTATATATCAATACGAGTATACTGATATATAAATTTACCTTAGTATAAATTATTTAGTCAGATATGAATTAGTAAATTTTCCTGTGTGGCAGTAGTATACCTCAGGCAGACTGAAAGTAAAGCACAGAAAGCCACAGGGTGACTTTCTCCCAAAGAGCATTCAGTTTTGGCCTTGGGAGAGGAGGAAGACCCTGTCCTTGGGTAAAGTAAGGCAGCTTGGGGTTGTGTCTCCTTGTTGCGCTCAGATGCATCTAGCCAGAACCAGGAGGTACCCACTCGCAGGGCTGCACGTTAAGCTGACACCTGTGAAGGGCCTGAGCTGGTAGAGAGCTTTTACAAACAATTCTGTTGGGAAAGAGAGACTCTGCAAAGGTGTAAGGGAGTCAGGTTTTGGTGTGCCCCTCGTGAAGACAGTTCCCCACCTGGAAAGCCAGGCAAGGTTCCTTGGTTATTGCAAGATCTCTTCTTCCTTCTGTCCTCACTTCACGACTTGAAGGCATGATGAGAAAAAGCATCTTCTTAGAGGCTTTACTGAAGTACAGCTGTCTATTTGGCTTGTATAGTTAGCCATCACAGAAGTTTGAAATAAATTTTTAATGAGGTTTGTAAGACATTACCTTGCCACAGACCTTGCTGGGATTTTTTTTTTCTTCTGTTTGTGCAGCGAACTACTTGCTTAGGACTAGGATAACTTGGGCCTGGAAAGAAAATCCGTATTGGAATTTGCTGAGCTGAGAGTTTTTGAGTAGGAACAGATTTTAGGGCATCATTGATACTGAAGATATTTTAATCTCCCTCACAACCATTTTAGGAGTATTAAAATACATATTCTAATTCTTCCTGATAACATTTCCAACAGCACGGTTTACTTGCTTTTAAGTGTGTCACACCTGCTCATATACACCAGTGGGGAAACAAGCACCTAAACCCATTGCTAATCATTTTGAGAACATGTAAGTAGATTCCCTGTGCTGAGTCTTCAGCAGCTGAAGATAGCAATCCACACATTTCTCATCTCTCAATGCTTTACAAGGTGCAAGGGAAAAAATGCAAAGATCTAAGTTGTTAAATACTGAAATTCTGAGACTACTGTTACTATTGTAATAATGATTTTTACTTTGCAGTAGTGCCTCAGAAGGCACTTTTCTTCTGAAAGAAACTTGGAATAGCTCTAAAAATCTGGCTGAAGTTCTTGTCATCATTCTCTGCAAACAAACATGACAATCCATGAAAGTCCAGTTTGACTGAACTTCATTTATATTTACATTTAATATTATGTTTACTAAATTTTTATATATTTAAATGCAATACTATATTTATATTTAATATTTCAAATGTGTAAAGTGTCTGCTGTTATTACCTGAGTTATATTAAACCCCAACATAGGAGAGGCTGACTTAAGGCACCAGAGGTTGCTTCCCAATGTGACTCAGCCTCTCTCTTCACTGTCAGTATAAAATTCTTGCAAAGATCAGTCTTGTAAGTGCCAAAATTAGGCACTTCTCAGTTTAAAAAGGAGCCTCAGCTGAGTTTCCTTGAAGGAACTGCCCTTGAATGTTTTGTAGAATGAATAAGTATACTCAATTTTAGAAGAAATACAGTTGTAGAGGGTTCAAACAGTACAATAGGTTTTAATTAAAAATAAATACCTATATATGAAGAGCAACATTTACCATATTGTTGTAAATAATGTCACTTGGATGTTGCAGGATTTCTCCTATGTGCACAAAGTTCCATCATTTCAACCTTTTGTGGGCTCCTCTGTATTTGCTCCACTGAAGATACTGCCAAGTCAGTGCCTCCTACCTCTGAAGATACCAGATGCCTGCATTTTCAGGCCTTCTTGGGCTGTTCCTCCTAAAATTGAACAACTTCCTTTGCCGCCTGCAGCCACTTTCATTAGGGATGGCTACAAGTAAGTATGGTCTTCTAGGAAATTAGTTTGTTGTGCCCATACCTAAAATGGCTCATTAATTAATTTTTTTGCATCTAGTAACAGTACTTTACTATGCACCAGGACCATAAAATGTCGTGCAAATGTATTTCAAACCTTTTAAATTTGTCATTGTCTCAAATCAAAGAAGTTCTGATAGCAGGATTGTTTGAATTGAACAACAGCTTTTGGAAATTGGTGGTGTTACAGTACGTGTCTGCTATACTCTCAATGGTTTTAAAAACACAGCAGCATGTGGTACTTGAATTACTTGCAAGGAAAATATTGTAATTAAACATAAACCCGAAGTGTTAAGGAATAAAATTAATGCCCTTAACCTCCCACATCTCTGTCCTCCCATGTCGGTGCCCAGTTCTCCAGCTTGCAGCCAGGCTCCCCCCGTGTACCTGTGTATTCAATTTGAGTTTCAGTCTGATGACATCTGGTCCTGGTGATTCCCATTTGCCTTCTGAGGGCTCTGGACATTTTGGGAAGGCCTGTGACAGCCCTCATGTCCATGTTCTCGTGGTAGCTCTTCTGAGTTCTTGTGATTCAACCTGAATGGGTCACATACGGAGCTGCTAATCAGGCAGATCCTCATTGGATGGATGCTGTCCTCCCTTTTCTAAATACTAAAAGAAAAGATGCCAAGTCTCTCTTCAGTGTGGGAGTGCTGTGACCTAAAAACAAAGACTGCAATTAAATTTAAAAGCTTGTATTCCTTACTTAGTTCTCAGAAATTAGCAGTGTTTATGGAAGAAATTAATTGCTGGAGATTTTGACAGCTGTCAAGAATTTGCACCGTTAAATTAATAAAATCTCTTAAAAGGGATAATAATAGTACAACGGTCTCCTGCTGCACTGCATTGATTTCTAGAGGAAGTAGCCTGTATCTTTAAATCAGTCTATAAATCCTTTAAATCAGTCCTTTTCCAGCTCCAAAGGATCCTTTGGTGTTCTCAAAAGAATTGCAGAAAATAAATTGTAAACCCTTGATAGTGCCTAGGGAGCAGTTTAATTCTGAGGTTTTTTTCATAATAGTAACTGATTCACCAGGCCTGAGCTGGTTATTAATTCCACGTATTTGTTGGGGAAAAGAACCCTTTCATTTTCAGTATAATCCAATTAGAGTGAAGATTATTACTGCAGGCTTCCGACAGAGTGATTGCCAATCAAGGTTTCTAGGTCACCTTTTCATATTAGTCTGAGGCATTCAGTATGCTTCAGATTCAGGACTCCTTCAAAACTTTATTTTCTTTCCCTCTCTTGCTCTGAGTTGGACATACATCAGTTCAAGGTAATTAAATGATTCTAAGGAATAAGTGCTGTTTTCCTTTTCAAGTCTCTAATGATATGTAAGCATTGAAACAGTACTCCTTTTAAATAACACCCAAGTACACAGTAAGAACAAGCAAACATGAAAAAACCTGTTTCCCCTACTTTATCAAGAGATTCATTTGAGTTCTTACATTTTTTCCTTGCCCTACTACGTAATGAACACATTTCAAGAGAAGGGAGCAATTTATTAGCAACTTGGAAAAAGTAAATTAAAGATCTTATTCTTTTGATTGGCCCCATGTTAACTGTCTCTTGACATAAGTCATTCCAAAGAGAAGTCAGATCTCATGGGAATGAACAAACTGTTCTTTGGTCACTTAGATTTGGCAGAAAATGACAAAAACAGAGTAATAAAAAGTAGTCACGACAGAAGGTGACCCAAAACTATCTTTCTTAGCTGTACTGGACTGAGAGCTTGTAATGGAATGTGCCATATTGTGCTGTATACCATGTAATCCGAAATGAGGATTTGCATTTCTAGTATCTGAAATACTGTTATCAGTTGCGTACCACCATGAGGCAGTATTGTATATGTGCCACTTGCATGACTTCTTACAGCTATTTAAGCTGATAATATCTAAAATAAAGTAAGATTTCTATGCCTCTGAATGATTTTCTTCATTTCCACTAACATCTCTTCACAGATAATTCTGTTTAAAACAACCTCTCAGTTTTTTCTCTTTTCCCTAAAAGAGTTACAAATATCCTAAAATCTGAACTTGATAATTTATCTAGAGATTCTTCTCAAGACCATTTGAGTTTTAGGCCTTGGGAATAATCTTTAAGAGGGCTAAGTTCCTGAGATGATACCTTTTTATTATACTGATAAGAAATGACGGTGTTCATGATGAGAATTACAATTTCAGTTGAGAGACATGAGTAAAAGGTTATGAGCAGAATGTCTGAAGGTGTTCTCTATTTACTGCAGTTTCATTGAATCCTTTCAGTTTTCACCATCTCCTTGTATTTAAAAATAAGTTTTGACAAAATCAGTCTTCACAACCAACCAGTTTGTGATGGCATTTGACTCTGGTTTTTTCTTCCATTTCTTGTAGCAATGTGCCTAGTGTTGGGAGTTTGGCTGACCAAGACTATCTTCAGATGAACACTCCTCAGATGAATACACCTGTGATGCTAAATAGCACTGCTCCAGCCAGCAACAGTGGAGCAGGAGTTCTGCCATCACCAGCAACTCCCCGCTTCTCTGTCCCCACCCCACGCACTCCCAGGACTCCAAGGACTCCTAGAGGTGGGGGTACTGCGAGCGGTCAAGGATCTGTAAAATATGACAGCACAGATCAAGGTTCACCTGCTTCTACCCCTTCTACAACACGACCGCTTAATTCTGTGGAGCCAGCCACTGTCCAGCCGATCCCCGAAGCCCACAGCCTGTACGTCACCTTGATTCTTTCAGACTCGGTCTTGAACATCTTCAAAGACCGTAACTTTGATAGTTGCTGTATATGCGCCTGTAATATGAATATTAAAGGTGCAGATGTCGGATTATACATCCCAGATTCTTCTAATGAAGATCAGTACCGTTGCACCTGTGGCTTCAGCGCTATTATGAACCGGAAATTAGGTTACAACTCTGGGCTTTTCATTGAGGATGAGCTGGATATTTTTGGCAAGACCTCAGACATCGGCCAAGCTGCAGAAAGACGACTGATGATATGTCAAAGCAACTTGATCTCTCAGATGGGAGAGGGAGCTCGAAGGACCCAAGAACCTCCCATGAGCCTCCTCCTGCTCCTCCAGAATCAGCACACGCAGCCTTTCACATCTCTGAGCTGCTTGGATTACATGTCCTCCAACAACCGGCAGACGCTCCCGTGTATGAACTGGAGTTATGACAGGCTGCAGGCAGACAGCAACGACTCCTGGATAGAGTGCTTTAATGCCCTTGAGCAGGGCAGACAGTACGTGGACAACCCCACCGGTGGAAAAGTGGATGAAGCCCTAGTAAAAAGTGCCACTGTACATTCTTGGCCTCACAGCAATGGTATGGGTCAGAACAGATTTATTTTTCTTTGAATTATTTTGTGTTCTCAATTTGTTTGCAAGTTGCCAATTGTGAGCCACTTAATCTTTATGAGGGAAATGATACGCATAAAAATATTTGAGAAATAAAGTCGATTTCTGAAAACTTTATAAATTATATCTAAAGTCCCAGTAGTCCAGTTGTCCTTAGACTTTGTGGTCTGGATTATGTAAGAATCTGGAAGTTCGCAAATCTGAAGCAGAGATGCAAAACAAATTCAGGTATTGAGGAGAGGGCAGATTTATGGCCCCTATTTTTTTGAGAAGGGTATATGCAGTCAGCAGAAAAGAACTGCTTTATATGAAAGTGTCACCAAGGGAGAAAAAAGAAGTGATTTTATAATCAAATACTAGCTGTTTATATGCTGAAGATGCTCTGACTTCTTATGAACTGAGCTGGACAACAGTAGCATTGAAAGGTATGTGAAAAGGACTGTGATGACAGCTTTATTTCAGTAATGTTTTCATAAAGTACCACAGTAAATGCCATTAAGCTAATTATACTTGTGCAAATTCATTGTGAAGAGCAATGCAAAGGAACAATCAGGCAGAAAATGTTGCCACCTCAAAATAATGCTTCCTATTCCTCACTGAAAATGACTGATGCTTCTTTGTCATTTGCAGTACTGGATATCAGCATGCTCTCCTCCCAGGACGTGGTGCGCATGCTGCTGTCACTGCAGCCCTTTCTCCAGGATGCCATCCAGAAGAAGCGAACAGGAAGGACCTGGGAGAACATCCAGCACGTGCAGGGACCGCTCACCTGGCAGCAGTTCCATAAGATGGCAGGACGGGGAACCTATGGTACATACGTTGTGTTCTGTGCCAACACTTGAAATGAAAGCAGAGTTTTCTAGAAATGTGCACTTTCTTCTGGAAATACCTTAGAACAAATGGGCTCTACAGATAGCTTGGGTGGGGGGTAGTCTTTTCACATAGCTTTAAAATGCCTTAAAAGGCATTCGAAGCACAGGCTATAGTGGAGGTTTTACCCTTCCAGCTTGATGAATATTTACAGAGTGCAAAAATGCTGGGTGAGGATTAAACTTCCTGTCTGAGTGTGTAATTTGGCTTGTACTGAAGCTAGCTGCTGTATAAATAACACGAAGAGAGGAAGCAGTTAAACGTGTGCCATGTCATAATGGGGAAGAGGGGCTTTCTCAGTGGTACAAATACACAAAAAGTGGGTATGCTTTCTCCACAAAGAAGTTTGCTTGTTCTAAGGCTTCCCATAGTCTTAATAAGAAGATTCAGTTTAAGTATCTCCTGGTTATAAGTGATACTTCTGGAAAAAAACAAATTACAAAATAGATTTAGTATGTGCACATTTGTAAAATAATGACTGACGTTTAAATATGTATTTCTCTCTGTAATTTATTTCAGTCTTAACTGATGCGGTCTTGCTTAGTTTTTTTTCTACAGTTCCATGATGCTTTGCTTTGTTTTCTCTCTGTTGGTATTTGATATATTCCGACTTTCCTTTGGGACTAGGACAACTTGTGGTAACTACACTTCCCATCTAAAGCTATTGTGCTTCGCAAGGAGTACTTCTAATCTAATCATTTTTCCAACATTTGTAACTTAAAAGAGTTAGGATTTGCCAATTGTTGCAAGAGAATAAAACCAAAATTACCATATGGTAAGTAGCAGAGCCTTTGATACAGATTCAGTAATTTTTAGTGAATGTAGACTGTTTCATAAAGTTATGTTATATTCTGCAGAAACTACTGGGTATATTTTCACTGAAAATTTTCAACAATATTTCTCCTAATGAGCACAGTGTCAGGGAGATACTGTGTAAAGTGACCGGTAGTCTGCTCAGCTGTAGCAGCAAGGGTTTGAGCACTTCCTGTGGAGAGGAACGGGAGGCAATTTTAATAATTTTGCTTAGTTATTTGCTTATATTATTTATTTATTTACTAAGCAAATCATATCTGTATTTGCTTAGTATTAATAGAACTGGCAATAAGTTTGCCTAACCCTTTAACTTAGTAATTTTGAACAAATGAAGAACTATAAAAACAGATTTTTTTGTGTTCTTACTACTTTTGATTGAGCAGGAACTAGTGAGATGTGGTTATGGTTATGACAAAGTAAACCCATGAGATTAAGCCTCAGGAAGGGCAGTATGTGTATTTACAGTATACTGAAAGATGTTTCGCTCTAACTTTCTAGGAAGGTTTAAATGGTGCTTGGATCGGCTTCCTCTGCTTTGGCTGACTGAACTTGGATTTTATGACATTTCTTAAGTACAGTATAAATCTTCCTTCTCCTTTATTAAATATTTTTTTCCCAAGGAAAAAGACCGTGGGAGAGCATGGTTTATCAGGCATGATACAGCCTCGATATGTGCTTCCACACTGTGGTCAAACTTCTAGGAAACTCAGCATGGCAGGGGATTAGTGATTTCCAGTATTCTGGTAAAAATCACGCTTGTTCGTACACCAGGGAACCCACTGCAGTTAAACCAGTTATTTTAACATTTTTTTCTTTCTTTTTTTTTCTCTTTGAAGGCTCTGAGGAATCTCCTGAGCCTCTTCCAATCCCGACTTTACTCGTGGGCTATGACAAGGACTTCCTGACAATCTCTCCATTCTCCTTGCCATTCTGGGAGAGGCTGTTGCTAGACCCATATGGGGGCCATCGGGATGTCGCCTATATCGTGGTGTGTCCAGAAAATGAGGCCTTGCTCGATGGAGCCAAGACTTTCTTCAGGGACTTGAGTGCTGTATATGAGGTTGGAAAGAGGAACTACACTCATTTATTTATTCTTCAGTGTCATTTCTGCTCTAGTGCACATTCATTGAGAGAAATCCATGTTTTTTTAAAGCAGCAGTTATTTGACTAAGGATGTCTTTCATTTTGAGGACTTTCTGCACTTTCAGAGTCCAAGAATACTATCTAATTGAGTTGTATTGTAATTCTCTATGCATTTAGGGCTATTTGTTGCCATCTGCTCTTTCCAGTACATGCTCTCTTCTTTTACAGTGGATACAACACTAGAATTAATACAGTTGCAACCTAACGCATTAAGGCCACATCAAACCTAGAAAGCAAGAGGCAGATTAAAGAAACTGTTGCTTTCTTGTAATTGCCAGGCTGGAGATAACACTTTTTTTTTTAAGCACACATACTGTATACTATTGAATATGTAAGATTACTTTGTAACCTTAGTTTTGCTGAAAGGGCAATTCAAGTCAACAGGTAAACGGAGCCTTTTGGGTTTATAT
>NW_010203644.1:0-7866 GCF_000695765.1 Mesitornis unicolor
CTGGCTGAGTGGTCCTTCCAGCAAACATCCTGGAAGATGCCGAAAGAGTGAGTTACCTTTTACTTTACCACACCAGTAAAATGGATGCTAAACATATGTTGAAGTATCTCAGCTGGATATGAAGGAAGGTTTGTTTTTTTTTAAATCACTCAAGTATCAAAAACTGGAATGTATTCTGCATTTGTGGATATAGGCATTGTTTTTTTTCCCTCTTTCTATGGTGTTAGGTGTCACATTTCTATAAGCTTCAGCACTGTAGCTTTACATTACTGTAATACAAGTATACAGCTATAAAATAAATACAAACTGAGAATTTTAATGCAGGCTTAAGTACCAGGAACTTCAGAATGAACATAAACCTCAGTGAGAATGAAATAAAAAATTAAGGTGGCTGCCACTAAACACCTTCTGTTCCCCCGCAGATGATGTGTGTCAAAGACTGCACACCAAAATCTTTTGCCTCTCCTGCACTGGGAGCTGATCCCCCCCAAGACTTTGCAAAATTGTGCCATCAAATGTCTATACCTTCCCCGATCTTCTCTGTAGAGGTTCTGCTGCCATGGTATTGTAGATGATGTGCATTAAGACCCCTTTCCATTAGGAAGCAAGGCCAGTATTACAACGTATAACTGGAGTTCGGTGTAACTAAACTCCTTGGTGCCACGTAAGGGAGTGACTAAGGTGACAGCCTGCATGAAATGCCCCAAACATAACAGATGGCTGCGTGAGCCATGCAGATATTTCAGATCAAGCAGTGAAGGTGAAAATTAATTTGGAGTTGATTGATCGGAATAGTCAGGCAAGATAGAGCAGTGAAGAGGAGATAAGAAGCAAAAGACACTTAAGACTTAATCAGCCCACTGAAGAAACCAGACTTTGCACTAGTAAAAATGCAGTGTTTAGTAATTCACTTTCAGATCTGTACTGAAATAATAACTGAATTAATCTATAGCCTTTTTCTGTCTGGCAACAGCAGAAAAATCAGCAACAAATACAAGATTTGAATGTAGGAAAAGGTAAAACTTAAAAGAAGACCTTGATATGTAACAGTCAAGGCAGTTTTGACTGATGAGGGAAGAGTATTGGCAGATGCAGGCAGGAGAAAAAAAGTTAAGCTGAAAGTATGATGGATTTGTTGAGGTACACTACAATAGAAATAGTATACAACAAAATTAGTTATGAAAATAAACTTTCACAAAGGTTTTCATTTTCAAATGTGGAGAAGTTACTATGAGATCAAAAAAACACAAGGTGGGGGAGGAAATAATCTTTTCAGGAAGATTTGAAGTGACATAGAAGAATACAGAGTGTGTCCTTCAAGAATGCTGGTCCTTAGCAGAAGAGAGCAAATGGGAAGGTGTTTTTCCAAAAATACCCTTTGTAAAAGCTGTGGTTGGATTTAGAAATATATTCATTTCTGTAGAAAGGAGGAGAAAAAGTTAGTAGGTTTTCAGCCTCCTCCACAAAGACTTGCTAATCAAAGGTCATTTGACTATATGTCTTACAGTAATTAATGTGAAATTAGAGTAATTAGTGATCCTTCATTAATGTGTCTGTTACATTAGATTAGTCAGCTTCTATTTTTGTCAGATGCTATTTAGCATGCTTTAAGAAAGTCTTTTTTTTTTTCAGGCGTCAATCTTCATAAAAATTCCGTCTGGGAAAGGTGTGGAAATGGGGATTACAGCTGATCAAGTTTTCCTAGTCTTTTAAAGTGAAGTATTCCTTACTGACTTTGCTGAATCAGATGCCTACTGAATCATTTTGATTTTGTCTGGTTTCTAAGGTTCAAAGGCATATCAACAAATCAAGTGAGTGTTCAACTCGCACTTGTGCCTTTCAGATTTTTAATTCCATTGCTAGATATCTGCTGGGAAAAGAAGTCCAAAATCCCCAGTATAAGCTGCTCTTACTTCAAGATATTTTTTAAATGTTTATCTAGGACACTGTGAATCGCTGTTGTACAGAGTCTGTGCTTGCTCACAGTGAGGAAGGAGAGTGCAAGTGAGGATTCACCGATCTGCTTGTGAACTTCACCAAGTTGTTCTCAATTCTCTGCTTGCTGTTTACCAGCTGCTCCCCATGTCCTACCTGCTACGCTGGGTGTTGTGAAGCTTAGCCACTATTTGAAGATATTTATTATAGTGTTTGTAAAGGACTCTGAAATCCTCATATGAAAAATGAAATACAAGTGCAAATTATAATTATCACTGTTTCAAGCTATTTGTTATAAACACCCAGTTAGAACAAATTTGTTCTTACCAACTCACCAGTTTTCATGTTCTCACTGAATCTTGAAATTCAGTTAATTTTTCATTATTGCCAGCTAAAATAGATCTAATATGATCTAATGTGATATTTGACCCTTTCATCTCAGGTGATGTGAAAGGTCCTTTTCAAAAATCAGAAAAGAAGTACTTGCATATGCATTAGTGGTAACACTTTACCAAACCAGAGACTAATTTTCTCCATTAGTTCTTTTGCATAGTCCAGGTTTTGAAATTCTGCTGTTACCTGCCTCTATTCCTGAGTGAGAAATGGATCCAGACTCCGGTTTTTATTGCATAGAACTAAAAACTACGGGAAACTCCCATTTAATTCAATTTTTGGTCACAATAAAGAGTCAGCCTGTATGTAAGGATTAGTGAATTTCCCACAGTGATTTTAATCCTGATCACTTGTGGCAAAAAACACATGCATGAAAACTTTATCTCAAATAATGTTGCCATAGATGGTGTTGCTGTGATGCTATGCCAAGTGTGTAATCTAAGATGTATGTCAAATGAACATCGATGTGTTTAAGCTTCACTATTCGATAAAATACAAAAGTGACTTTGTTTTCACTCAAGTCAATTAAGCTTAAGTACATACTTAACTGTTCCGTTAACTCAAGGACCAAATAGACTCTTACAGCAAACTGAGCAATTCCATTCCATACTCACAGCAGTTGTGTGTTTATGAACAAAGGATCAATGATTAGGAGAAATCTATCCCTTCTATTGATCCAAGATCACTGACAGCTGTTAAAACAGAGAAATTAAAACACAGTGAGGTATGAAAGATCTGGAATTGCCAAGGTGAAGCAAGGTGTCTGCTGTAGTTCTCTGTTGACAGAGATACTGCTCCAACCAAAGATGCACACGCCAACAGCTCCTCCAAGAAATGCTGTAATGAAGTCCTCGCTCATTCTGCAGTCAGACTCGGTCCAAAGAGCTGTTGAATATTGGCAGATAACCAGAGGAAAGGGAATAGTAGTATTGTACAATGTGAGAAGTAAGTGAGCTTGAAGCTGAAAATACTAAGCCTAGAAAAAAGTGCCCTTTGATTAAAATGCTGCTTCTATAGCCCAGAAAATTTGTGAATAAAAACAAGTCTGAGGCTGGAGTCTTATTTGAAGTCAACAGTTGATTACCTTCTTCTGAACTATTGGCTTACACAGTTTATCAGTCTAAATGTCAGAAAACATTACAAACCTCTCCAAAATATGACTTTTTAATTTCCCTGAGGTCTAAGATACTTTCACTGAAAAGAAAATTTAATACTGAAATAATGCAAATTCTTTAAGGCATGTTATATAAGGTTTTAGGATACATTTTATTTGTTTTTCATTCCATCTGTTTCTACAAACTTTAACATGTAATATAATGTACAAAAATGCCAGAATTAAAGGGAAAAGATGTCAAGTGTGCTATTACAGCTGCCAGATTTCAGAATACATCTGAACTGTTTGTTCTGTGATAATCTACAATGCTATCTCTTCAAAGTTGTTATTCTTTTCATTCCTAAACACTACCATTTCTGACTTTTTATATCTGTTCAAAATTATTATGAAGTTGTTTGTTTTAAACTCGTGCATTTATCTTTCATATGCAATATGAATAGGAAGTATGTATTTGATTTTAATTCTCTACAGGTTTGGGCCAGAAGACAACTGAATAATTTGTAATTCACAGGCAAAATGTATTTCTTTGCTTCATTCACTCTTGAATAATTAAACAAATAATTTTTGACATTTTCCAGATACTAGCTTGCTTTTCACTTTTCTGGAATGTTCCACTGGTGGTGACATCCTTATGAAAAGAACACAAGGCTATTAAATATTGGGACAAATCCAGTGGTCTGATAAGTGGGTGGATTGTAGCACGTCTGTTTCACAGTGTTTTCTTGAGACACACGGGACTAGCATAGAATTCTTAAATCCCTAAATCCAGTCAACCCCATGATATAATCCTTCTTATAAAACAGCTCAAGCAGTCACTTAAAAATAGTACTTTTTTACTTTTACCACAATGGGAAGACTGACGTAGTCTTGCTGCTTTAATCTTTAGGTGGGTTATTTTAACTAATTTAGTGTTCCCAGATCTTTATCAATTTTGTCATTTCCAACTGATAAGGTCCATTTCACAGCAGAAATGCATACTCTTGGACACCATGTACTTGAACGTGCACTTTAATCCCCAAATCTATTATCTCATTCCTCAAGGCTGTGCAGTCAGTATAGTACAGTGATTATTATCAGCCTTGATGATGCCTCTCACCTTTGTATCCTCAGCAAATCTCAGACTCTTATTTTTGTGCTGATGAAGTAAATACAGCTTAGTGAAAGTCATAGTATAATCGGATCATCATGGAACCAGTCCTTGGCAAATTCATGATCAACCTTTCCTCTCATGTGATACTTTCCCTCCGACACCTCAACTTTTACTATTCTTTGTATTCCTTCCATTTTTTCAACAAGCTCCCATTTAAAAATTGTCACTTAGAATTATGTCAAATGCTCCATGAATTTCAGACGCAGATGACTTACTGTATTCACGTTAGACAGTTAACACAATGAAAAAAGATTTTGCTCCGTCTAGCTGTATCTCTTTCTGTCCAATCCTGTTGCTTTTTCTTCTATTTGCCACTTACTGTCATGTTTTTAATTATTCTTTCAGAATAATGGATCAAAGTCAGACTAATAGACCAAGGTCAGAAGTGATTTCCAGAACGGCTTTCCTCACTTATCTGTCTTCTTGAACAGAGGTACTTTATTTGCTGGTGTTGACTTCTACAGTGCCACTCTCATTGTTGGATATCTATTACAGAAATGTATCAGCAGAATCATGGTCCTCTCAGTCCTCCAGTCCTGCAGAAGGGCAGGGACAGGAGCATTATATGTGGTCTGCAGATGTAGTACAGCTCCAGACTTCCTCTTTCCAAGTTTTCTGCCCACCTACTTTGATGCTTGTTTGATTAAAGTCTCAAAGTAGCAAGGATTTCAGCAGAAACTCAGTACAATCCCTCAGCAGTTCTGTACAAACCTGAAGTAAAATCCACTGATTTCAACAGACACTCAGGTGTCTACAGGTTAATGAGGTTTAAGTGCTTTTCTGGATGGGGGCCCAAGGAAGTCACAAGTTATATCTGTGCATCCTTGCTATTGATGTTGCTGTCTCAGCCCTGAACGTGCCTCATAAACATTGCTGTGACCGTAAGCACCCCACAAGCTTGGAGATCTCTTTTGACTTCAGTTCTTCAGCCTCCTTGTGCAGTCAATGGATGCAGTGACAGCCCCAGCCCCTGCAGTGACACCAGAGCAGGAAATAAAATTGTGTTCATAGTCAAGTCTTTAGCAGTGTAAATCCCACACAGATTAGATTTTAGGAGAGTGCTTGTGTACTGCATCATATGAGTACATGACTGACAGCCATATTAACAAGATAGAACGGATTCAATAAGTAGTAAAGACCATATTTTTTGTGGGTTGACTTAAAGAAGAATTTAAGCATAGGCACAACTGCCTGTATTTAAGGTATACAAAATGTATCAGTGAATACACTGAATACTTGAATATTTAATTACAAACTTGGTTAATATGATATGAAACTGGCCATCAGTTTTACACATTAAAATAAGACAAATAGTTTTACAGAATTATCCATTCATGTAAAGAATCACCATTTCCTTTATACATTCGTTGGAAGAATATGTTTCAGCGTATCATTTATGATTTATTTCTTTGAATCTTGTCTGATTAAGTACTGTAAGATTTATTTCTTCAATATTATATTCCTCATAGAATTTTAATTGTAGAATAGTGGGAAAAGAGCTGGAGCAGAATAAAAACATATTGATTTAATTCAATTTTTATACCCATTTCAAGTTATTTTACCTTTGGGGGTAAGTGTGTTTGGGGATGGTGAGGGGAATACAAACTATAAATTCTACTTGATTGATCAGTAATAAAAATGAATGATCTCATTTAAAAATTTACAGTTAAGCAGTGAAACATTGAATGGCCGTATTAGTTTGACAACAGGTGCCATGGGGCATATATAAAAGGGAGTAGTGACAGAGTAGCAAAAAACTAATTTTAGTCAAAGAACATTCTCCATTATCTCTAGAAAATATGGCTTTTTTGGCATGCTTGTGGATTCATCAGCTTGCAAATGGAACTTTGAAATCAATACGTATTACCAATAGAAGTCTTTTCTAACAATATGGTTGTAGAAAGCTGAAGAAATCAGAGGACTTTTTTTGTCAGGATTTGCACTTCTTGAGGTATTTATAGTAATTAATTTTTGATACAGAAGTATTTCTTAACAGTTTGATTTCAGTTGGTGATGAAATCCTTCATACTGGATTAGTTGCTACTCTGACTGGTAGTATATCACACAGGGTAGATGATTAAAGCAAGACATTTTGGAAAGAGTTGCAGAAAATCTCATGGCTTCTTGCCTGCCTTCCACCTGCCCAATTGAACACATTTATTTTTGGCTAGGTGAAGTTTACTATAAATAATTCTTGGTATTTTCATTTCTGAAGCATTTGGAGTCCTTAGGCATGGTCTAGGTCCCCGGGCTGCTTGGTGCTGTACAGAGATTAAAAAATTGAAGCGCACACACACGTAAAAAGTGTTGTATTATTGATCAGCTTGCCAGCTCTACCACTCCAGCAGCCTAAAGGCTTTTTCCTTGGCTTCTCAGCAAAGGAGTTTCAAAGAGGAATCTGATGGACATATGCTCCTGATGGGGTGAGTTGTGATGATGAAGACATCAGGAAGATGCTCCACTGCAGTTGCAGTGACCCTCTCACCCCAGGCTGCTGCTAGGGAAAGTGTTGTCCCCCAGGCAGGTATGGCGAGTGAAAGGAAGAAAACCTGTGAAGTCTTTGAAAGTCAGAGTTATATTTGAAGTGAACAGGAGTGAGGAGCCAGTTGGGTCACTCCTGGTGTCCTAGTTCTGCTGGGATTGAATCACAGAATCAACTCTCTGTTCAGGAGAGCTGCATTTCTGAGAGGATTGCAGTGTTTGAGTTAGTGAAAACAAGTTGGTAAGACACTTTGTTCTACTTTTAGCTCGGATAGAGTTAATTTTCTTTATAATAGCTAGTATGAGACTTGGATTTGTGCTGCGAATAATACAATAACACAGTGATGTTTTTGTTGTTGCCAAGCAATGTTTACATTAAGCTAAGGACTATTTTTAACTGCTTGTGCTGCACTTGTCCTTCCAGCTTCTTCCTTACAAAAAGCTAGGAGGTGACAGAGACAGGACAGATGACCCAAGCTGGCCAACATAAAATAATCTATACCATAAATGTCACATTCACTATAGATTGTGGAGCTTGCTGAGGATGGCTCTCTTCCTTTGCTGGTCATCATCCCCAGAGGGACTCACCCATTATTCAGTTACAAAGGCTTAACCCTCCCTCATCATTGACTGATGTGTTTTCACTGGTGCATGATCAGCGAATGCTGTGTAAGCTAAATTTGTTTTATTATAATTGTTTCTATTTTATTACAATTCATTACAGTTGTCATTATTGTTGTTGATGTTATTATTATAATAACTGCTTTGCTGGGTCAGAAACTGGCTGGATGGC
>NW_010203645.1:0-15657 GCF_000695765.1 Mesitornis unicolor
CCTTCCCCTGTTACCAAAGACACAAACAAAAGCCCCCTCACAGAAAACCCAATACATCCACTCACTTTATTTTCCTCCAGATGTTCCTATCCCAGAAATAAATCTCTTTGTAAATCATAGAATCATTAAGGTTGGAAAAACCCTCTAAGATCATCAAGTCCAAACATCAACTCAACACCCTCATGCCCACTAAATCATGTCCTGGGGTGCCAAATCTATATGTTTTCTGAACAATTCCAGGAGTAGAGACCGCCACCTCCCTGGGCGGCTCCTCCAGTGCTTGACTACTTTTTCAGTAAGGAAACTTTTCCAAGTAACCAATTTAACCCTCCCCTGGTGCAAATTGAGGTCATTTCCTTCGCCTGTTACTTGGGAGAACAGGCAGATATTCACCTCACCAGAACTTCCTCTCAGATAGTTGTAGAGAGCGATAAGCTCTCACCTCGGCCTCCTCTTCTCCAAACTGAACAACCGGAGTTTCCTCAGCTGCCTCTTATGACTTGTGCTTAAAACAAGACACCAATATGAAATATCTGATTGTTGCCTTGGTGAGGGCTAGGTGCTGAGCAGCGCAGACTTACAGAGACTTTCAGGAACTAAATAAAAATTAGTTTCAGTAGAAATCTCAGAACATTTGCAACCCAGATTAAAGTCAGTGTTTGGACACCTATTTAGGGAAAGTGAAAAGTCAACTAAAAGTTGGCTTGCTTGTCAGTAAAAGGCAATAATAATTAAATCAATAATCATGCTTTAGGATGCTGCTAGGGGGTTTTGAGTGGCCTTTGCACGTATCATCCTTCAGATGATTTGTGCTTACTAAGGACAACACACATTTTTGTTGCTGTATCTGTCAGAAGTTCTATTTATTAAGGAGTTGGTTGCTCTTGACACTTTAATTTTAAATCAGAAAAACCAAAATAATAATACTATTCTGTGCAAAGTGTTAATATTTTATTGAAATGGGTTTCTTTGCCTCTTCCCTGTGTTTGACTTAAATGGTCTAAATGGCCATCTACCCTGTCTCTCTGTGCCAATGAATCTTTATTTTATTTCATGTTTATTATTTTCTTCATGGCTGTGCAGCTTCAAATAAAAGGACTCCTGAAGTTTCAGAAACCCCCAACACCTGAACTTTTGTCTGAGGTTCAGTATAGACTGTGCCCTGGATGAACTAAGTTATAAAAGGCCTTCTTTAAAAATCCTGCCGGGGTAGTGTTGAATGATGTTGAGATCTCAGTGGTTTGAGACTTGGTTCCCTACAGAAGCCTGTCTGAGGTCGCAGCTGAGGCTTTGAAGTCTTTGGGATGATATCTACACAGGGAATTGGACTCCTTTCTTTTAGGCCTCATTCTTAGGCTAGAAAACAGTGTTCAAGCTGTTTCACTTTCCTGGGGCAAGTAATTGAGCATCCAGTGTATTTCACCTTTATTGGTTGGAAAAAGAGGTGATAAAAGAATGTAGTCTATTTCTTAGGATTTTATGGTGTCATTTCAATGACGTTAGATGTTAACTACTTGCATGAAAGACTTTTTAATGGAACACAGTTTTGCCAGATGGGAGAAAATATGCCTCTTGCTCCTATTTTTCTTTTTTTGCGTTTGCCTCAGGCTCCATCTATATTGCAGCCATAACCCCATCCCAAAACTCAGTCACAACAAAGTTGCCATCTTAGCCCATTGTAGAATGGTTAACAGTTCCCGGGCTGAAGGGATCTAACCACCTTTCTGAAGCTAGGTAGATGTTAGAGGGTACCTTAATGCCACTTGCAGTTCAAAGATTTAGCAGGATCAAAAAGAATTGTTTAGCACCTCATCAGTCCTCCTGGTTCAATCATGTCAAACCATGTTTTCTGGCTGAGGTTAGTTGTATTTTAATCCCGGTTTTAGGTTCATGTCTCTCAGCGTGCAGCTGTGCGAGTAGTCGTATTCAAGCCAGCGCCATTCCTTGTGATACTAAATACTGCAGGATCAAGGACCCAGTAAAAATAATGGTTCTTGTCACTCTTTGCTCTTTGCAGGAGACAAAGCCAGGCTGCAAGCCTGAGTTATAAAAACCCTGATCAGCTCCAAACTTTGGCAAAGGTGACGTTTGCGAGATTTGTCCATCGAGGCAGCAGAACCACCTGAGATCATCCAAGTTTCTACTTCGAATTGTCTTATGCATCTGGGATACAGGAAAGATTTAATTAAGAGGTCGTATATTTAATACTGCATTTTCAGCCTATTTTTGGCTGTTGCTTGCTGTGCCATCAAGACTACGGTTGCATAGACTTAGCCCAGGGTTTTCCTATCAGCAGTTGCGACCATCCACTGTTTTCTGCAGTTAAATCTGCAGCAGTAGTTGCCAAGTGCTTAGGACTGTGAGCCCTAAAAGGATTTTACCTTTCCCAGCTTTTCATCGCCCAAGGCAACACAGTTGCCTAGAAATAGTTAATGGTGCTCTTTGCAAAGTCTCATTCTCCTTTTAAGGGTCATCGTTATCTCCATTTTAAGACTGAACTGAGATTTAAATTTAACTTCACGTTATTGAGATGCAAATCACCCTGGTCTCATAAGTATTATATGTCTAAACCATATTTTTCATCATGAAACTATCTCTCTCTTTTTTTTTAAAGTGTTTCCCTTTAAGTACATTTTTCCATTAAACTAAATATATGTTTAATTTTTTTTCTCCTCCAAAGGCAAGGTCCTTTCAACTCATGCCAGTGTTATTATTTCTCAAAACGAGTTTCATCTTGATCCATAAACATTTTATGCCAAGAATAATGCTGTTTTAAAGACAATAAGTGCCTATTTCTGCCTGAGGCCATCAGAAACCCTGTAAAGGAGGCAGTAGGAATTAAAGACACTTAATCATATTTCCCCATTTTTAACTGTTTTTTACACTCTGAAGCAGTTTTTCTATCCTTGCTGAGTCCTACTGAATGCCATAAATCTTAATTAAAGATGCAATTTTTTTTGTTTATGAAATCTGAACTGGAAAGAACATTTCTTATTTTTAAGACTAGCACTGTGTGCAGGCTCATAAAACAAACAAGACTTTTACACTTGCAGGATTTCAGAACCAGTTATTGCTGCCATCATGTTGAATTGGTTCTATAATTATTATTATTGTTGGGTTTGGTGTTTTTATGATTATTATTAATGTCTGAGCTTTGCATTTTCTATGCACAGGACATCATGTGGAAAATAATAACTTACACAATGTGCATATCTGTATGGAAAATGGAGGAAGACTTACAGAAATATACCCATCAACACAGGGATTGTTTTTAATATATTCATTATAAGGTAGTGTTGTTTTTTGTTTTTGTGTTTTGTTTTGTTTTGTTTTTCTGCAGAAGCTGTTTCAGTCGTGTAGACTTAAATAACAGAACTTGTTTGGTGTAAACTTGCATCAGTTTATTGCAGCCAAAAGAATTATATTGCTTTATACTGGTGCTAGCTCTGATAATGTGATTTTCCTGCTGTTCCACACACTTTTCCTATTGAGAGGAAGGAGGAGAGCAGAGTTTCACTTGTCTTATCTGTATTGGTGGGAAGACATAGGTACTCCGTACCTCTCAAGATGAGACTGTATTTGTAGTATATTCCTGTAGCTGAAATGGAAAACACTGCAGAAAGGTTTTGATCTGAAGCCCATTAAATTCAATGGAAGATTTGTGCTGGCTCTTGGTAACAAGCAGTATTTGCTCTCTTTTAATGGCACCCACTGGAAGTATATAATTTGACAGCCTTGTTCTGAGCATTAAGGCATTTTAACAGCCTGCTCCAAAGTCAAGGAAAATCAACATGGATTTTCCCAGTAGTTTCACCACCTTTTTTGGTTGGGCTTTTTATAGACTAATTGATGCAGATACCATCGCAGCAGATTTCCCTTGTAACAGAGATGTTAGGAAGCACTGGCTACCAGGTTATGATGGCCTTCCAAGCACCTCTCACCGCAGAAACAGACTGATGCCATCAAAGAGGAAGCCATTAAACTTAACAAATTACTGAGCACTCCTGGTGGAGAGGAAATAGCAGTACAGCCAGGTCCGTAGATGTAGTTCATCTACTCCCGGCTTCCAGCCTGACAGAGACTTAGGGAGCCCATTGGCTTTCCATGGGATAATTTCAGGCTTCATTTTGAGTTATGTATTTACATACAGGCACACTAGCGGTCCTGCTGGTTGGTAATGATACGTCCATTTAAATTTGGCTCTTGTACCTGGAGATTTGCCAATTAATACTGGTATGTCTTCTTTGGAAAATGGAACAAAAGAAAGGCTAGAGGTATTGCACACTAAGGAGCAAGCTGTTGGCTAAAGGTGTGAGCTGGCATACAAAAATGTAGTTCTTCAGTCATTAAACACATGAATAATGTTGCTCCTGTGAGTAATGCTGCTATGTCAACAATGAAACATTCACATGAATAAATCTACTGATGGCTAAATCTTTCTGGGGGTGCAACCTCATGCTCTCACCTTCTGCTGCAAGGTCACTGTGTTTCCACAGCTGCCAAGTCAACCAACGAGACACCAGTGTCTTTTATTAGATACTCATAGTTACTGTTCCTTAACATAACATGACCTTCCTCAATGAAGCCTGAATCAAAAGGTCATTGATTTACTAGCTGCGAAGTGATGTTTCCTCACTGGCATGTAATAATTTATTTAAAACATGTTTTTGCCAGGAAAATATCTCACTATTTTAGTTTCACGTCTCTGCTTTCAAAGGCATTTTGGAAGATAGCAAAAATGCAAAGAGAATATGTCTTCCCATCACTGATTAAGCAAGGACACCAATGGCAGACTTTATTTTGTGTACGTTTCACTTCTGTATGGGTACTGAAGTTGTGAGAAAAGCAGCAAGCATTTATTCTATATTAAAAATTGGTCGCTGTATTTGGTAATTTCCATTTCTTTCATGATAATTATTATGTTATTACAGCTCCTCTGAAGTCTCGTGGTGGAGGAAGATCATTATTTTCATGTATGTTCTATTTTATAAATGGTAAAAGTACTATGATGGGGGGAAAAAATAATTTGGAAGCTCTTTTTCTCAAAGTTATACAGTTTTGGGGGCAAGGATAGTAAGAGAAAGATGAAAGTTTCATCTGAGGATCCCCTGATAAGTCCTAATAGAAGGAAAGACCAGAAGCATTCTGGGGTCATGGATGGTGGGGAGAAAGAGTTGTTCTGAGTAAGATTACATAATTAGGGAGGCTAGTTTGAGGACAGGACAGATCAGTGCTTCCCAGAATTAAAAATCCAGATCAACTAATCTGTTTCGATGAAACACATGTGAAACACACTTTTCTGTTTAATAAATATTCAAGGATCTTCTTGTGCAGCATTACTTCAGCTGGCTCTATTTTTGACAAAATCTTTTCAATAAGTCTTTGACACTGAGTATTCTGTCATTTTTTAATTTCTTTTTCTTGTTTTCTTTGTTTGTTTTTTTTTTCTTCCCGCCCTCATTCCTAGGACTGTGCTCCTGTATGATCTTGCAAGAACTTTAGCAGTCATTTTGCAATCCCTATTCTGACACCTTCTAGACACTCAGCAGTCCATATGCTACAGGCTGAGAAATGCAGGACAGGACAATTTCTCCAGGCTTCAGCCAGCTTTATTTGCTATAACACTGTGATCTTGCAAGCTCTTGGGTGCACAAGTAATTTAATGCAGGTGAGCAGGGAACTGACATAGGTCATTTTGGGTTATTTTAGCTTAATTTAATTTTTCATTTCATGACATAACTTGTTGAAAGCTGATTAACTGTGCTTTTGATTGACTGTTATACAGCTTTTTTTTTTCAAACAGTGATGAGAAGAACCCCTCCAAGCCATAAAATGAACAAAAGCTCCCTTTACTACCTCTGTCAAAGGTTAGTGAAGTTTGCCCATGTTTTTGAAACTTTTGCTTTTTTGCTGTTTTATCAGCTATGCCTGCGTATGTATATATACATAGACTTACCTACATATGCATGCACATACACACATGCGCACATATATAAAGTTATTTATTTTCTTGCTTAAGTCCTAAAGGTAAGTGGTAGGTACAGAGGTCAAGTATTGGTAGACCTACATTTTGAGAGGACCTTAAAGCTGTTTTTTCGGTATGTACATTTTGTGTACTGCTCACAAGTTGAAAGGATAAATATGACTTATGGTTTAGTAGGGATATGTACTTTATTCCAAACCATTGACGCAGTAATGCTGTTGACACCAGATGGCTTTTCAGTATCAGTGGAATGGTCTAATGTTTCTGATTCATGCCTGCAGCTGATGAGGTTAGTTCTCCTGGCAGTCTGGTGAAGAAATCAGTGGATGGATTTTTGTTTTCTTTTCCTTTTTATTTTACCTTTTCAATAAACCTTCTATTCCTTTTCAATTGTGAACCTGGTACTAGCCAAACCTGAAGAGCATGTTATTGTTTTCAATGAGGATTAGAATACACCTCAAAACTGGGATACTTGGACAGGTCTGGATGGAGAACCTTAACATTCTGCCTTGTCCTTATTTTATGACTTAATAGAAATTTTAGAATAGAATTCTGTATCAAGTTATTTGCTAAATTCACTGGCACTTTAAAAAAAGTACACTGTCACTCAAGGACTGCTTCATACTTGAAAATATCGTCTAGTCTGCTCTAGGTATTAGAATTAGTTGCTAGAATGCAAAATCTCCTCTCTGTTGTGATCTCAGAAGCTGTTCAGGTGGATATATAATGCTGGGCTTGGACCTGTATCGTGGCCTGAGTTAAAAAAGCAGAATCTGAAATCCATCAGACTTTACAGATGCTGGGATTCGGATCTGCTCTGATAGCTAAGGCTTATGTCTCAGGTCCATCTTTAAAATAACATTATGGAAATTTTAAAGGAAAGACTTCCCAGCAACTTAATTGGCAAATTATTGCAAATAATTATCAGTTCCTAGCTTAGTCTTTTATTTTTTTAGTGGGTTTAAGCAGTGCAAGTACTTTAATTACATGATTATTTATGCAATAACATCTTTCATCAAAGTTAATGTTTTAATAAAGAAACAACAATTTTCTGATAATTAAATAACCAATGAATAACGTTATGCATTCGTACTGAGAAATGACTGGTCTGCCTTAAATAGAAACAGACACATTTTTACAATCCTGTGAGCTGTTTGTCTGCACTTTCAAACATAAGAAGCTCTGAAGGAACCAAAGGTCACCTTTACCTCCTGGAGAAGGCAACGGAGGAGGTTGTTGACACCAATGAGGAGGGGATCGTGATGTGCAGGCAAGGAAGTGAGCAGTCCCCAGCTGCACAAACAGCCAGCCACATTTGCACATGTGCAAGAAATGAATCTGATCTTTTGAGTCAGGTCCAGGAAAGGGCTGTGCATCTGAAACTCTAAACTGCTAAAAAACCCCACACAAACCAACCGAAAACAGGAACCTGTGTATAGGAGTCTACCTGAGTGAATAGGACTTAGTTGTGTAGAAAAGGTCTCCATTCCAACAAAAATAGAGGTTGGTCTTTCATGATTTCATCCTTTTTGTGAACACATTCCTGCCACCTGCTTTTTCAGCTCACAGTCAATTTCTTAATGAAATAGTGTCTCCTGGAAAACAATTTCATAAGTGAAAAAGTTTTCCAGGGGTTAGAATATTCAGACATTTTGAGCAGGTAAAAGTGAAAAGCATCCATTGAAGTTGTTATTGTCAGATAAAATTTTTCATTTCAAGAAGATAAATTTATTTTCCTCTGACTTTTCTTCTTAAATAGATTTTTTACTACTTAAAATTCATTATTTTAGTGGAATGTAATGCAAATAGTATCTTATGTATTGTACATACATATATTGCATTCTTACCTTCTATACATAAAGTCTAAATACAGTATTTTACTTCATCAAAAATTAATTTTATGGTTCCAAGTAAATTACTTTTGAAGTCTTGTTCATTTAAATTATTCAAATTTTACTGTGATTCAGAAGAGAGAAAAGAAAAATATTTTTATGATATTAGTACTACCTGTAGAATGTTCGTAACTCTAAATGCTCTTCCTTTTGTTGTGCCTCAACTGCTCACCGATGTTCATAATGATTCTGCAGGAACCTAGCTCAGAAGAAGTCACCTGGGCAGAGGGCAGGAATCTCTCGAGCTCCAGGTTCCACTGCAGCCTGACTTTTCAACATGAGACCCAGCTCTTATTCATAAACTGGTTTATTATCCAAAATATGACCTAACTGGAGGGTGTAAACCGGGCTGTGGCCTCTGGCAATTGAAAAGACAAAAGCAGAGCTCAAGCTATGTGAAAAACTGCTGCCTGTCATTAACACACATCATCTGTCTCCAGAGCAGTGTGATACCACACACCATGCCTTCTGGGACTGTGGATGTGACAGGAATTGTTGGTCTGTTGTTTTTTTTTTCCAAGCTACGTGAACTGGAGTATTTATCTGCTTTTAGCTACAGTCAAGCACCCAGTAAGCTGGATGGACCCTTCCCTCCAGCTAGGTAGGATGCAGTGCAGTTGGGTGAATTGGACTAATCCGATTAGAGTGATATACGAGACAGCTATGAGTAAGGTGAGTGAACATGTTTAAAAAAGCGTGACTTGTAGTTGTGCTGCTCAGGGTTGATGTGTTGGCCCTGTACAAGAAAGCGTGACGCTGAGGTTTGGGAATGAGGCTTCGGGCACTGAGCTAGGGGAGGTGCTGAGCCTGGAAACATTTAATATGTGTTTTCTTAAGACAGGCTCACCACATAAAGCACAGAAAACTCGGGTGTTAGCCTACCAGCTGTAACCATTATTGTCTTTGTTGTATTTTGAACGTAATAAGGCCTTATGCTCATGACAGGAAATTGTCACGGATGTAATTATATGTAGAGTATGGCTAAATTCCAGTGCAATATGTATTACCACCCATCAGTTACAATAATCACTATACAGATACAATCTCTTTCCTGATAAAATGCAGGGGTTCGTAACACCATACATTTCGTTCATCGAGAAAGCCCTGCCTGTGACCCCTTTATCCACTTTAATTGTTATTACTTGTAGCTGTGTGGTACCTGGGGAATAATTATTCTCGTATTGTATGCTCTGAAAAGGCAGAAGCAGTTCAGACAGTTGAATTGTTAAAATAAGAACTAATGATCTGGATAGGGCAAGAGGCTGTCCACTACTGGCCAGATTCTCTTACTGGTTGAAAGGCCACCTGTGAATTCTATAGAACAGAATATTTCAGATTGGAAGAAATTGCAGAGGGTCATCAACCCCAGCTTGACCTGTTGTGTGAAGTTAGCCCATCCCAGATACTGGACTCAGCTCTGGGAGGTTTTTGCCAGGCCATTTTCTCAGGGCATTAAAGTCCCCGTGAATACAAGTTTTGATCTGCAGCATCTCAAGTTCTCAGCCCAACTTGTTGTCATTCACCAGCTTGCTGGGAGGACTTCTGATCCGCTTGTCCAGGTTGTTAATGACAAGGATGAACAGTATTGTCCCCAGGAGCAGTCACCAAGGTGTGCTACTGGCAGCTGGCACAGGTTGGACTTTGTACTCCTGACCACCACCCTATAAGCCTGGAGATCTAGTTGATCTTCCAGATTCATCATAGAATGTTTATTCAGTTAACGGCTTAGCAATGTGTCTATAAATATACTCTGGGAAGCTGTGTGAAAGTCTTTGCTTAAGTCAAGGTATATAATACCTGCTGCTTTCCCTTTGCTCCTAGAGATATAATTCAAATTTCAAACACAAAATATCACACTAATTTTGTAGCATGGGAAGTTGTGGCACAGATAATTGGATTTCCCACTGATTTCTAGGGTCACAGTGAAAGATATTAAGAAGGTAAATATGGTTTCTTCAAGGGCTTTGAAGGATTTGTGCCTTTTGCAGGGATAAGGACTATTTTCTGCATCTTGGTAAGAGTAGTTATAGGGCAGCTGTTTGTAAAAGAAGCTGGATCCCAACAGCACACCACTGATTTGTCCCTGTGTGCAATGCATCATTTTAATTACCCTTGGTTTACTCTTCTTATGGGTATCCCTTCCATTATTTGAAATCAAGATTCAGTGTTTCAGCCTACCCCACCGGCACAGGTCGAGAATCCCAACCAAGAACATTGTCCTAATTTAACTATATTAGGGACATACCATATTTTATAGTTAAACAAAAGCAACTCAGCATTTAGATAACCTTTCTTCTTTCAGCTGCTGCCCCTTGCCTGGCATATAAATTAAGAGCTCTTGCACTAACCATTGATTTTCCTCCCCAGTACTAGGATCCCAAGGGGACGCATCCTGCTGGGTTTATTCTTGAGGAAGCCCATTCCACTGCTGCACAAAGCTGGCATTGTCAGGAAGATTTAGCTCCTGATGATAAAACATCTTTCATTGTGAATACTTCTCATCATAAGGAGCTTATAAATCCTAAATCACAGTGGGGCAACCCTTCTTTTGCTCTCAGTGCACCATCGTAACTCTTCCACCTTAACTATCAGAGGAATGCTGTCTATGCCTCTTATCATGCCTGGGTCAAAGGTGAATATCTGAGCTTCTAGGTCATGGTGATATGATGTACTGTGAAATATAGTAATAACAATCTTTCAGGAATCTCTGAGGCTGTTCTGTAAATGTATAAGCAAGCCCATCTGACTCTGTTATTTGTCTTCCACTGCAGACATGGTGTTACCTTTAAAGAAGAGTTTAAAAATCCTCCTAAAAGCAGCTTCAGTGTTTGGCGTTGTGAGGGGGAAAGGGCTGAGGTTTGCCCATTGATAGGATTGAGGAGCAACTGGGAGGGGAGTTTACGTAGCTATCTCTGGTCTGCAGTTGAGCTCACAAGCCTTGCAGGCTTGATGCAGGTTGCAAGTGTAAATAGACACTGATTACTCTGGGAGTCATTCAGTAACCTTTCAGCACTACCTCTCCTTCAAATAAAGACTTCTTTGTTCATGGAAGGGAACAAAATAAAAGAGTCTCGTCCACAAGCTAAAAGCTTCTTCTAATTATCAATTACCCTTCCCAGAGAGAAGCTTTTTTCCCCTTCCTGCTAGACTTTCTGGCTTCCAGTCTGGTCTTTACTATTTTTCTTGAAATAAGAAAAAGAGAAGGTGGGATACAAATGGGTTAACTAACCACCACTCTCATCTGCAGAGGACTGCATCTTTAGAGAGTGCTTTCCATCTTTATGGAGCCTGGACAAGTCTTGGGTGTGGAGTGTCAAGGTAAATGTTGGACAGGCCTTTGAGCAACCTGGTCTGGTGGGTGGTGTCCCAAAAGGGTTTAAAATAAAGATGTGCTTTACTGTAATGTGCTACAACAATACTGTGACATTAGATTTAGCATTTACTTAGCAGCAGATAGCAGTTCTGTCACCACGTTCTGTTCAAACCCCTTTTGGTCTTGCTGCACTTCATATCCCTCCTGTCCTACCGTATCTGACCCCTTCTCCTCAGCATGCTTAATATCCAGAAACTCTCTCATTAATTACCGTGGTTATGATTTGTAACCTGTCCAGTGGTGCCAGAAAGTGAAATGCAGCCTTTTCAAGTGTGGAGGAATCAATCCGGCTCCAGTCAAAACAGAGAGATGTATTTCTAGCTAATTTAGAGGTACAGTGATGACAAGCCTCATCGAGCATAGATGGTTGGCTGTCAAGTGTGCAACAAAGTCAGGAACTCGCCCCATGGGAAGGGAAAAGAGCTTTTTCTTTTTTTTTTTCTTATTTTTTTTTATACTTTTCTCTATTGTACTTAAATACTATGATCACACACACCAAAGGGAAAAAAAAAATGAGGTGGGTGGATGGGGGGGAGACCTGTCCCTGGACAATTTTAAAGCCTGTTTTCAATCAAACTGATATTTTTTTTATCCCTAGGTCAACATTCCTCCTGCTTTTTCGACTCCTCCCCTTTTCTGAGCTCTAGCGCCAAGTTATCTTTTTAAGGGTTGTGACAAGAGACTTTGCAGACTTCAGATTTTAGATGTCATAAAGTGCAATTGGATATATAAGAAATACGAGGACTTGAGGAAAATAAAGGTCTCAGGCTTGACTGTTTTTGTAGCATCTTTTGACTGAATAGTAATTCTAACAGTTACAATAACAGTATTATTAAATTATATTGTAGTGGTAACAAAGAATAATAGCTAAAGGTAAGATACTTAGTATGATATGTAGAAAAAATAGTTTCTACATTAATCAAATAGGCAAGAAAATGTGAGAATGAATTCAGGTTTTCACTTATAGTTCTGACAGAACCAGAAAATAACAGATTTTAAGACCAGAAACAGACCTTACACTATCTGCTTTTTCAACCTCCTATGCAACGAAACTTGAAAGTATCGTCCAACTTTTTCAAAGTTTGAGAAATAATAAATTAATTTTCCTTCTTTTCTTGTTATGTTTTTAAAAAATGGGGGAGCAAAGCAAAGGCATGAGAAAGTTGATGCAAATTTTCCTCAGTGTTGGAATTTACAGGTGCAAAAGTTAGATTCTTTGGACCACATTTATATACATTCAACCACCAGCACTGTAGCAAGAACCTATTCCTTATAATGCAGTCACAAAACATAGCTGAGATCTATTAAATGCAATTGGCAGGAGGTCACTCCCAGACCCCGGCCCTAATAAGACCAAGCTGAGAGCTTATGAAGGGGCGCTCATTTGCTCCTGTATGTGACATCAAAGGAAAAAACAGAGTCTTACTTCTTGTTCAGGTGTATTCTTAGAATCATAGAATCGTAGAATCATAGCATGATTTATGTTGGAAGGGACCTTAAAGATAATCTAGTCTAACCCCCCTGCCATGGGCACGGACACCTCCCACTAGACCAGCTTTTTCAAAGCCCCATCCAACCTGGCCTTGAACACCTCCAGGGAGGGGGCGTCCACAGCTTCCTTGGCCAACCTGTGCCAGTGTCTCACAGCAACCAGTATTCATAAAAGACTGGTATTCACCAGTGTAAAGACCAAATGAAATTATATGTAGCTCGTAATATGACTGAGTATCCCCCATGTACTCTGTGTGTAACTGTGAGATTTTTATATACAAAGATTGTTTTTATTGTTCTGCTAATAATACTGAAACAATTGTATGAGAGGGAGAATAATCTGTGTTATACTGATTGTCATGCTTGTCTGGCTGGTATCACTGAAATCTTGAGGGATATTCTGAACAAAACAAGAAATTCCCTGAACACTGAAGGAGTTATTGCAAAGGCAGTGGATATTTTTGTGTTTAACTAGACTGTTCAACGGGTCTAAGTAATTTGGTGCTGCATCTTGTTTGCAATCATGAGTATGGGCAAAATTACCTTGAACTGAAAATGAGGAATCACAAAGTATTATCACACTATAAATTGCTGTATATAATATTTCAGATGTGTAGACATATATTTAGTCACAGAGATGCAAGAGAAAAGAAGCCCAGGACCACTTTTCAAATTAAAGTGTAATAATCTGTGTTTTAGCAAGCTGTCTTACAAGCTCCAAAGGACGAAAAAAGGGATATTTTAACCTTTAACCCAATTTATAGAGCCAAAGAGAAATTATGTGCTATCAACCATAATATTTTCTGAATATGTATTTTAGAAAAAGCAAAATTTGCAAGTGTACACAGTCAATGATAGACTAGAATTACAGGATAATACAGTTTGGGAAGTCAAATCTTCAGCTCAAAGGAAGACCAATCAGATCAGAAAGCCCAAATTTCTACTGAAGTGATGAAAACATCAGTAAGATTTGTCTCTTGAAATGCCTTAATTTGCACATCATTCCTGAATTTTAGTCTAGCGCCACTTGTTATCACTGAAGTCTGTTAGGTGTCAATGCTGAGACTGACTTACCAAGGAGCAGAGACCAGTACCGGCTCTGACAGGTAGGTCCCTGTTGCCTTCAGCGTAAGAAACTGTTGAGCAACTCTAGCACTGCTCCCTCAGAAAAGATATTTCTTTCAGCTCTAGACATCTAAATTGTAATGGAACTAGCTTCTTCAGGCTCCTTTTCAGACAACCAAGAGAATCAGGTCATTTTAAAGCCTGGTCCATCTAGCTTACTTTAAATGTCTTCTTTAGGATTTGATGAACTGCATTTTAAAGCTCCTCCTTCTCTCCACCGGCTGTAAGGATGATACCTGGCATTATAGTTGTAATACAGCAGGAACATCCATCTGATTAAATGAGGGTATTTGTGAGGCAGGTGTCTTTATCACATCACTAGCCAACCAGCAAAAGCTCACTTTATAGTCAGGAGAATAGAGGGTATGATTCAACTCATCCTAGAGTAGATGTCTGCACAGGCAGATGAACTGCCTAAAACTACAGAGGTTAGATTTTCACTGACAAGAAAGTGAGACCATGGTAAATTTAGATGCATGAAATTAAGTTGCTAGATCTATTTTCAGTGCCTAAATTTGATTAGATATATTCCAACCTATACATCTAAAATATTGTTGAGGTCTGGGCAAGATTTACTTATAGGTTGACTCAAGAACTGACTCAGACAAATGTCTTTTAAATAGCCAACTTTGAACTTTGCAATCAAGATAGACATCTTACTAAAAACGCTTGGTAGCCCTAATTACAATAATGCTATTTGAGTTATATATCTTGTTCATGTGTACTTTTTAATATGTATGTTAAAAAACTGAACCTGTTAAAAATTGAACTAATTCCCATGGAAATAAATAGGAAGTCCTTCTATAAAACACAGAATCTGGCTGAGGTGGGAAACAGCTCAAAGTAACTCCCACAGTTGTCATAATTTTTTCAGTTTCTGCTCCCAACACATTACAATTGCTTCCACTGAATCGGATAACGAGATACAATTAAGTTAATTATGGAAGGAATTATTTCCTTATCTTTTCTTAAAGAAATATGAAGAACTCTAAAGAATATGGCGATTGCTCCTCACAGGGTCTTGTCTTTAAGAGTGACCAAAGTGAGCAGTAGCCCTGAGGAGTATTTCTCTTTCAATTCCAAATACATAAAAGATTATTTTAAGACATGAAGCAGGAAGGACAGTTTTGATAAGGTAATAGGAACAATTGCACAGGATTCCCTTCTAAATATGTTGGGTTTGAATGTGGAAAAAAGAATTCCATGTTGAAACAAAAGGAGACAAAGACATGCTTTAATAAAGTCAAAGCTGAGAGATTCTTGCTTTCAAAGCTGCCCACAAATTGAACTTATTTTAAATAGCACATCATAGGATGCTGCCAAATTTCACCTCCTGGCAAAAAAAACCTGAAGCTGAGACACAGCTGTAAAGTAAAAGTTAGGACTGTATTTTTATTGCATAAATGCTAATTTGCTCAGCAGTTGCTTTCTTCCAAACTTATTCAGCTTTACTTATTACTGCAGCGTTACTGACCAAGACAAAATACAAAACCTGCACCAGGACAAGGCTGCTGTTTAAGGGAACATGTTTATGCTGTTTAGCTATTTCTTAAGAATCTGGGTGACCTTCATAGGAACAGGTAGACATCTGTTAGAGTGGAATTTCATTGAGCAGCTTAATTAGCTCTTTATGCTTTTTAATGCTATGATAAATGACTTACCAGAAGTTATTCATTAAAGAATTAAAGTCTCATTATTTGTTAGTAATGGAGCATATGGGAAGAGGCAGAGGAATAGGACTTTATTATTAACAAATTTCAGGGAACAGTGAGTAAATTGGATAAACAGAGGAA
>NW_010203646.1:0-1315 GCF_000695765.1 Mesitornis unicolor
CATCCCTGCCCTCTCTCTGCGCAGGGGGATGTCCTCCGCTCCCTCCCATCCTGCGAGACCCCAACCCGGCTACTTCTTTCCCCAGGGGGCATCAGCATTGACACTTGGGTTCACAGTTTCTTCCTTTTTTCCTTAACTTCCCTGGGAGGGACGAGACTGAAGTGGTAGCCAAGTGCTGGGGCGAAGGGGGAGCTACGGAGAGGCTTCAGTGAGGAAATCGTTGCTGACTTAAGAGGATAAATTAAGTTTAATCTCCACAGATGGAGGCTGAGACCTATCCAGCCACTCAGACTAATATAGAAACCCCTGTGGAGATTAGGGGGGATGGGGAAGGCTGGGGGAAGAAGGAAAGGGAAAGCCGCAGAGTTTGAGAATCTCTCGAAAAACAGGAAAGGACAAGCAAAGAAGGAGCCCAAAGCATACCTTCAGAACAGTATGGCATTGGTGGGATGAAAGGCCAAATCTGTTTGGTCCAGTATCCCATCTTTGAACCCTAACAGACAGAGGAAGGTGCAAGAAACTTCGAATTAGGCAGATGTGGGATTATCTGCCCTGTGCTTTAGGTCTCATCCTAATCTTAGTTAGTTAGAGATCAGTTTAAACCCTGAAACATCAGAGTTGTGTCTTGAGTGTTTATGTGGGCTTTGTTTTGAAAATGAGCCTCATTTGTTTGTTTTGCTGTTCACTTTGATAACTTTGAGTGGGTTTGGTGTCCATATAAATTATGTATGTTTATACAGTCCCTTTTTGAATTTTATTGAATTCATAACACTGATATTCTATTCAGTGAGTTCCAGGCTGCAATTTTATGATGCAAGGAGAAAACAGGAGGAGATCAGAAGAAAAGCTGTCTCTCTGTGAGAACAATGCTGCTGAGACAGAAAAAAGAAGGAGAGCTGTGCCCTTTCAGAGTACAAGAGGATACAAGGAAATGGTGATGAAGTCCCTTTGGAGAGAGGATCAGAGGAATGGAGTTAGAGCCCATATCCTGTACAAGCACGTCAAGTACCTCGGAAAGAAGTTGGAGGGGGAAATCAAAGTTCTCACAGGAGATGGTGGAGAGGACACCCCTTGCATCCCTCAGGGACAAGGCAAGAGGACAGAAACCCAGTTCCTTTAGAAAGGGCAGCACGAAAGTTTTGGAATTATTTCTACCAGGAAAGCATGCTTGAGGCTGCAGGAATTAGAGATGAATAGTCGTCGTCTTAGCGTACTTGAGATGCCAGTGGTGCGTGTCTCTCACACCCCTATCAGCCTGCCTTTGCAGTGCCACAGGAATTGCAGTGCATGTGGAAGAGGTGCAAGGCCCACAGCA
>NW_010203646.1:1328-16316 GCF_000695765.1 Mesitornis unicolor
GACTGCAGCGCATTGTAAAACTGCAGTTCACAAGGCAGGGAATGAACTCCAGACTCCAGATTTGCCCACAAGTCACACAGGACTGCTCACTCATTGGTAAAAAGATGGCAGAAAGATCACAGCAAGGGGTGGTGGAAGGCTCTGTCCTTTACATGTGGTCCATGTAATTGTTATTTGTAATATGCTGTCATCAAATACATTACTACTTCTGCTTTTATTCTTCCTTGATCTTCTTCCTTCCTTCTTTCTCTCCTCTATCTCTCTGTCTTTCCTCTGACTTTCTTTTCTGGCAGCACTCGTTGGCCACTATAGTTTGTCTTCTCTCTCACATATGCCTATCTACTACAAGTAATCTGTGATTAAGTAGTAGTTGGACATATTGAGGCCAAATTAACTGAATCACAGAAGTTCATACTGCTGAGTTTCGGGCAGTTGTAAGATTCAGACAGATTTTGTAATTTTAATTATAGTTTTGGAAGATTATCTCTGCAGCTATGCAAGCTGGAAACTTGCCTTCTGCTAGGATGGAGTGGCATATTCAGTTCTGGGTGCACGGACAGGTGCTTTTCTTGAAAATCCCTTCAACAAAGGTAATCCACCAAAAGCCCATTGAATTCCCTCTAAACAACAAAACAAATCCCAGTGTCTTTGTCACTGGTAAGGTTTTTACACTCTTCTCATTGGCAAAGTCCCCAGTTGCCTTCCAGTAGCACGCTGATTAACATAAGTAGCACTTGGCATACATTTGTTATTGCAGCCGCTCTTAAGGGGGGAGAAGCATTTTAGTGGAGTATCTAGAATTAAAACTTAGAATTAGGTTTAGAAGATAAACGTACACCTTGCTGTTCATTGGTCCAGGATAAGAGTGAAGTGTACTGTGGATTTCTGACAGTCCTGAGTTTTGGAATGGATTCATTTGCCAGTTTCAGACCAGCTTCTGAGATACATCATGCTCTTACAGATGAAAAAATTATCTTTATCATGGAGGATTGCTGTGCCAAAGGAGCATGGTTGTTTCTAATGACACACCATGGCTGAGTACTCATCCAGTTCCTTCTCCTTGTCCTCACCTGAAACTTGTTTTGTCTGGATTTGGCTTTAATCAGTGGTCAGTGATTGGATCCAGCCTCAGAGCTATCTCTATGCCAGTGATGAGATTTTTTTTTTTGCCATCTGCAGATAGATCTGTAAACTATCCATCATGTGTCTGGTTCACCAGTGGTTGTATGGAGTTGTTGATAAGGACTGAGACATGAACTTTCAGAAGTCCGTAAACCCAGGTGTCTAGTGGTGGTGGGAGCTGTTTTCCATCATTATCTGCTGAACATACAATGGAGAACGTACTAGCTTAAGCCAGCACATGAATCTGGGTATACTAGACCTGTCTTCAGGTCCTTCCTCCCATACTGTATCTATGGCAGGGAGTTGAGCTCCAGTCCACATAGTTTATTACTCTGGGAAGCAAAAGGATACAACACAAAGCAGAGTTTTTCCTTCATATCTCTTCTCTAAGAGGCAACACATGGCCCCTTTCTGTACATACAGGAACAGGAATGCAAGGAATGGTGTCCTGGGCAGGCAGAAGAAACACTCTCTCCTGCTTCTGTGCACCCAGACCCCTCTAAAAGCTCTACATCTGGAAGAGTTGACTCAGTTCTCTAAAAACTGCATTGCACTGGTATGTCACATATGATTTGCAAGTGCTGAAATCAAGAACCACCCTTTTTCTGTGAAGAAGCTGTAGATTAAAAAGTAGAATAATGTAAAGCACCAAATGTCTGAACATGCCCACAGCCTCCCTTTCAGGTTTAGGAAGTCCAGCATAACATGACTTCATTTTCTGGGTAAACTTTGCAGTTGGGACATCAAGTCTTATGATGAAGCAAAGAGTTTTTAGCAGATCTCCAGACAGTTATTCAGTCATAGTGAAAAATAGATCTCTACAATTATTTTCAACACCTGATTTTACAATAAATCATTGAGGAAGCAGTTTGCTGCTAGAGGAGCTGAGGCAGGATGTTTACCCCAAAACTGTTTGGTAAAAGTGAGGAAGTCTTTCTCTGTGGGCAGTGAATTGAGCAGATGGACAGACTGGAGGGTGTAGGATCACGGCCATTGGTGTTAGCAGGCTTTTCCACTGTGATTCATGGAGGGGAAAAAAGCCACAGCTTTGCCTTGGGGCTTGTCTTCACTTGAAATATATTTGTGATAAAAGCAGCATGTGAATTTATAGCATTTTCCAGAATAGCTCCATATGTGGACATATTCGTCCCAGAATAAGATTGAAAGAAAACCAGTGAAGAATAATTTTGAGGTAGAGGTATAAAAATGGAGGAAACTATGATTAAATGGGATATTTTACACCTTTATAGTTCTTTCTATGATGAGAGTGTAGGGCTTGGTTTAGGAAATTAGGAATCCATTTTCAAAAATTATGAAGAATGGATTTTTCTCTCTTTAATTAAAGCCTCATTTTTTTTTGTTCTGCCTGTTTTTTAACTTAGTAGTTTGCAACTTTTTAAAAGATGAATTCTGAATACGTGACATTGTGTCAATTTATCCATAATCCGCTACAGATTTTTGTCAGGAATTTTTCATAGGTTCCTCTTTAAGAATGGCATAGACCTTTTAAGGTCCCCTTGGTATACCAAGATCATTCTGCATATTTAACCATCCTGATATTAATTCCAGCATGAGACACTAACTATGAGTTATATCAATCTATATATGTAATATATAGAATTACATAGAAGTAGAGTCTTTTTATTGACTTTAGCAACTTCATAAACTTAGGGAAATTAGAAGGACCATTAACTTACCAGTTTTCAGATACAAACCTCATAAATGTAAATATCACTTTAAACCAGAAAACTTTATATTAGCAGGTCATGTTTAGTTTTACAGCAATAACAAACAAATCACAGTAATTTCTATCTTATTAGAATTTAATTAGAAAACAGTAATGTTTCATATATGTATATATTTGTTGCTTCTACTTATTATTATAATAAATTATTGTCTAACTGGTAAAAAATATATAATTAATAACCTTGCAATATAATAGCTGTTTACATTTATTATTCATTTATCACTTACAAAATGTCATAGATGTGCATAGAGTGCATATTAAAATATGCCATCTAAAATCATAACTCTTCTGCATATGCTGTTTCCCTCTGGCTTAACTCAGTACAGTGTCTTGGATAGACCTGTTTCTGATTTGCACAGAGGATAGTCATTGAGAGTTTTGTTGCCTAGGGCACCAGAGAAGTCTACAACACATATTTAAAGCACCCTCAAATTTCAGCTTTATCCACACGAAAAAGTGGGTTTACAGCCAGTGTATATCTGAACAGGTCGGGAAAGGAGTTCAGGGTTCCCTGCAGAGCTGATAAGGTTTCTTCTTTAGGATATTATTAGGAAACACATAAAGGTTAAAGTAAATTTAAACTATCTTGAAATGGTGAAGGGATGAGTTTATCCTGTTGTTGTTAACTTCTGACACCACCTACTTATTTTAGATTTGAGTCTGAACTGAGCCTTCAAGGCTCTTGTCCTCTCTCTGTTTTCCATCAGTCTAGGAAGCCTAGATTTAATTCATCTGGGGCAAAAAACCAAAACAAACTCTGCCTGCCATTTGCTCATATTTTAATATAGAAACAACTATACATCAGAGACATACTACACATTTATGCATATTAAATGCTGAAAATACAAAACCAAACAAAGCAGCATCAGTTTTCTACATTGTCACATCAATACATATTTGCCATATATTTATTCACCAAACTGACAGTTTAAGACCATTACACTTTCCAAGGACTCAGACTCTTTCTTTCTTTCTCCTCCATTATGTCTCACATGGATTGGCTGTGGCATAGCCAGAAAGTCAATATGTGTGAGTAGCCTATATATCTGCAAGCAACAGCTGTGCTAGAAAGGAAGGCCTCGGCTGAGCACATCTGCATCAAGTGGAAGTCTTTACAGCCTTCTCTCTTCATGCTGCTAGCCCTGTCCCCCAGTCTCCCTGCTTCCTACTGTATTCCAGGCTATCTTTATTGATTACATTTCACCAGTTACTTGTGCTGTACCGGAACTTAACAAACCCCAGTCATGACTGGTAGTTCTGCAGACAGAGATAAATAGACAGAGATAAATAGAGATAAATAGAAGTTTAGATCAGATATTGAGGCTTAGATTAGATATTAGGAAAAAAGTCATCACTGAAAGGGTTATTAGGCATTGAAATGGGCTGCCCAGGGAAGTGGTGGAGTCACCATTCCTGGAGGTATTAAAAGATGGGTAGAGGAGGTGCTTAGGGACATGGTTTAGTAGTGGACAAGTTATGGTTGGACTTGATGATCTTAAAGGTCTTTTCCAGCCAAATTATTGTACGATTCTATAACAAGGAAATTCTTGTTGTTTGCAAAACTTTCGAGCATGCAACAAGTAAATGTTGAGAACAAAAGGGAGAAATGGGAGGATTATGAGCAACCAAATAAAAAATAGCCATAGCCCTGCAGTGACCTGGCCAGTATAAACCATTACATTTCTCTTTGTTGTCTCACCTTTTTTTGCCCTCACTCATTTACATTTTTATTATGTCACAGTAGTATTTATCTTGTTATAAAGTGTTCTTTCCTAAAACACTATACATTTTTATTAGTGCCAGAATGACACTTTTCCAAGCAACAGCAGTGTATTTATAATTAGGAATTAGTATGCATTACACTGTTAAAACAATAGGATTATACTGGATAAACATTTAATGTTCCTTTCTTCCACTTGTGGGCCAACTTTATTACTTTGTTTAAAATTTAAAATAAATGCGATTAGCAATGAACATAATCATTCCTTTGTGCCAGCACTTCAAAATGGATGTTATAATCTATGGATTGTCCTTCAAGCCCCTTTTTGTAAATAGTACCATTCATTACTTGTATTGCAAATCATTTTTAAGCATTTTGGTCATGGATTAGGATGCCAGTATGCTACACATGCCCAAAGTAAGCTCTAGAGATCACTCAATCTGTGTAAATTTAACCTCTGCATAAACTGGCTTTTTCAAATTTGCTGTTAACTCCTATTTTGTTGGAAGGAGTACTCGTACACTTAGAGGCAAGTGCATAAGTTCCTGCTTCTGCTGTACATGCAGAAAGAATGAGTCTCATTATTCTCCTCTAGGGAAAAGTGCAGTCTGAAGGGAAGAATGCTGCTCCCTTTCACCACTTTCCCCTTATGTTGGTGACACCCCTCTGTGGCAAGTGACAGGGAAAAGGACAAACGTATGCAGCTTCATTTCCTTTACTCATTTGTGGGACCTCCTAAATAATACCTATTCATTGTGCTCCAGTGCATTACCTGATTCTCCATGAAACCCACGACCCTCCTTGCCTGCAGGCAACAGCAGCAAAGGATGGATTTGAATAAAGAATTACACTTCTGGGAAGGCCATTGAAGGAGAAGTGGAAGACCGCAAGGTTTGGTAGTTCACTCAGTCACTCTCTTCTGCTCCTTCCATAGGGAAATGTAAGCACTGCAGGAAATGGCAAAAGTTTTAAGAAGCAGAATTTTTCTTTCTAAGTCAATGAATCAAGGAGAAAACTACATAACTTGTAGGAGCCCAGTCATGTTCCTGAAGTCTCAGTTTTCTAACAGATCACCTTGGGTATGACACATTCCCTGACATACCATGTCACCTCTGGAACTTGACATTAAAAAAACCCATTTGTAAGCATCACATGGTCTCCAAATTTGGACAAATGCAAAAGAAAAGAGGAGTCCAACTAATTTTGTGCACTGAGTCATCTAAGATGTTCCTCCTCTGTCTCTTTACAAACATCACTGAAAGCTTCACTTGCCACAGATTAATTCACTGTTTCAGAAACACAGAGAGAATACTGCAGAGTTAATTCCAGCTGTCTTTGAGCTTGATAAGCCTCTAAGAAGCATTTGAAAAATCATAAAACTTTTAAAATATAAAAATAAAAATAAAAAAGCTGGTTTTCATGTTTGCCCTAACAGAGTTATAATACCTCTTTAAAAATAGCAGGTAGCAAGATCCAATCAATACACCATTAAGATACTGACAGCACCAAGACAGGCTTATATGATGAAGAAATTGTGAAACCTCTAACTTTTTCATTTCAAGCCAAGAAAACAGAAGAAAATAGCATTATTTATTTCATAAGCCTAACTTGAAATAATTTTACCTCTTTCTTGTCATCAGAAAAGCCCCCTGCTTGCATAAATATGAAACTAGCGTACCCACTAGGCATTCATTTTATCATAAACCCATGATTCTTATTCTTTGGACTGAAAGATCTTTTACACAATATAACAACTTCCCTTTGCTTCACCTTTACCCGAGGTTCCACCAAATTCTTGAGGGACAAGCTAATTTGTGGTTATTAAGCAAGGCAATTTGGAGGCAGCTGCTGGCACATGAACTGCCTTAACTGTGGCAACAGAGAGAACTCTTTGTCTCCCAGAGGGCACAAGACCAAACAAACTTTTGAGTAGCCATAGAGCAGCAGATTTTATGGACTAGGAAAAGTCATCATCCAGCTTTGCTCTTATTCATAATGACAATGTAGTGGATTCATGTTTCACCTCTCAACTGTTTTGGCAGGTTGCAAAACACTACAAGGCAAACAGTGCTGATCTGCAATGAAGTTTCAGAAGAAGGGTACCATTCTGTTAATTTAATCCTGATTTTGAAGGTGGCTGATGGTTTTTGTACAGGGCAGCTGTACACGTGCATCACATCCAATATCCATGGTAGCATATTTAAGCTACCTCATGTATTGGTTAGCTGTGCTGCTCCCTGGCCTGTTCATGCATCTCAGTTTCCTTTGATTCTGAAATCCAAGGCCAGACATTTTCCAGCGCAGTTGTCTCATGCCAAGGATCAGTTTTGACACATGCATTTCCACTGAATGTTGGTGTCACGGTCTGGAGTATATGGGGTATAGGACAGTGTGCTACTGCCTCCCTATCCATCTGGAGCTCATTTTTCCAAAATTAACACCCCAGTTTCAATGCTGACCATCTTGCCCTTGGCCTCTCTGCTACCCACTGCTGAGAGTCATGGCATCCCAAGTGGAGTCAATGTCAGAATGGTTTTGGACTTCAAGTTATGGACTCAAATACCTGGAGAAGACTATGCTATCTTCTCCCAGTATCAGCCTGCTGCCCGTCCCAGTTCTGCATAGCAGAGCGTGATGTTGCCAAGCATGACTGAAGTGAGGATATGGAGAGGGACACGATGAGACAGCCATCCCCTTGCCATGGGCCTACTGATTTATGTCCTGTCCGAGAAAGTGAAAAGAATCACAGAATCATTAATGTTGGAAAAGACCTCTAAGATCATCAAGTCCGACCATCAACCCAACACCCCCATGCCCAGTAAACCATATCCTGAAGTGCCACATCCACACTCTTCTTGAACACCTCCAGGAATGGCAACTCCAACACTCCCCTGGGCAGCCTATTCCAGTGTTTGACCACTCTTTCAATAAAGAAATTTTTCCTAATATCCAATCTAAAGCTTCCCTGGAGCAACTTGAGGCCATACTCAGCTTGCGATTTGAATATGAGTTCTTTCTTTATCTTATTTAGCAGCTGTTATTATTGATAATTATGATGCAGCAAGGATGGCAAAGTTAAGGTTGAACAAAATCAGCGGTAATACTCAAAATAAAGAGAAAATAAAATAAGTTTCTTTTTCTTTAAGTTTCTATATTGAAGGAATTGAGAACTTCATATTTTTAAGGGACTTCTTTACAATATGCCACATCTTTTTAAAACTGTTTTAGATTAAAGTACTCTGTAATATTATGATTTCATTAATATCGTCTTGTCCAGGTTTTCCATTCAGAAACGTATCTATGTGTGCTTTGTGTAGTACCTGCTCTGCTGTGTAAAATCATATGTATTAGATAGGATGTGGATGCTTAATCAGCACCATCAGACCTGCTGTCACATCAGGGTTGGTACCTCGAAATCCTAGAAAATGTGCCAAAGCTCTTAAATTCTGTCCAGACAAAATTTCCAGACAAGTAGAACCAGACAAATGTTTTCTCTAACTATATCAAATAGCATCTTACTTCATGTTTATGTTCTAGTAAGTGATGAGTTGTATAAAAAATTGATAAATTACCTTCTTTGGAGAAAGAAGTAAATATTGACCCTTACACAGCTTGAAAAATGAAAATACGACAGCTTATACTCAGAGTAATTTATCCATCTCTATTCTGGATTTATACTAACTATTCTGGATTTATACTGTCATTTTTCAGTTCAGAATCAGGCTTAAGATAGAGCAGTGATAAAGGGCATATAAATAACTATAGATTAAGTGGAATGGACTTGGCTGTTTTTCAGTATTCTAGTTACTATGTGACAGTATTACACATTTTTTATTTTTATTTTTTTCACAAAATAACCCTCCACATGAAAGAGTCAAATCTCATAGCCACTGGGTGCAGGAAATCCAAGGATGTTATTAAGAGGGGATATTGAGTCATTTTTTGCTATGTCATCCTAAACTCATGGCTTCATCTGGACCTGCTGTAGCAACACACATCACCAATGTCTTTGTTTTGCAGCCACCTTTCCTGGTGTCAGCATTGCTGCTGCAGAACACACAGATGGCCAATAAGGATATAAATGTATGTCCTCTTCTTATCAACTATGTTATTTTTTGTAACATATTAGGTCAGATCCTCTGTGCGTCTAAGTCAGGACAGCTCCCTGCAGACTGTATCAGCTTCAGAAAAACACAGCTTCCCACAGTGACTGAGGGTCTGGCCCCAGCACGTTACCCAGGAACAGCATGGGCACAGAGACAAGCAGCCTGCTCATGAAATAAGATCCCAGCGTTAATGTTGCTTGAGTTTTCCAAACCGTTCCTCAAAATCTTCATGGTTTTTTTACCTTGCCTCATCCAGGTGAAAGACAATGATGACTGAGCCTTCCTATTAATTAAAATATTTGAACATTATATTTAACATGACAAATTATTTTGACTGTTTATTTCACACAGAGAATATATACATCTGTTTGTTCTCCCTTTGGATACCTTAAAAATTATTTTCAAAAGAAAGAAGTACAGAACAAACTTAAGCCCATAAAAACCTGTCAGTTCTTTATAGGCTTTCAGATGCACTTTGTTAACAGAAATAACAGAAGTTTGCATCCATTATATTGTATCTGTGAGACATCTTGATGCTTCTTGGATTAAGCCAATTTAAAATGTATTGAACCCTGTCATATTTAGGTCTCTTTCCCCAAGAATACTGTTCTGTAGCTTTCTGGGAATAATTTTTCTTTGATTTATTTTTATTCCTGTACCAATACCAGAAATAAGCCATGCTATTTTCTGTTAGGAAAGCTACTTAGATCCATCTAATGCTGTGTCCTTTACATGCAATAAAATTTCACTTATTCCAGGCTCACTCTTTTAACCTCCTTGCCAAATAAACTGTGTATGTTTCCCTCTTCTGATGCCTGACAGTTCATCAAGACCTGTTTTCTAATCAAGCAAGTACTAAGAGCCTCTGCTGCTCTACAGCGTCTTCCAGGCTGCTGCAGCTGTAGATGTGTTGCTCATCTGTCTCAGAGCACTGATGTCTCGTACGTTTCAGCTCTCCCTTCAAGACCATCACTTCCCTGCACAGAGTCTGATTTTCTGCAAGTTTTCTTGAGGTGAAAAGAACTCATGCTCCAGACACATTCAGCCCCCTTGTGCTGGATCCAGAGTTGATACTAATCTTGCTAAGCTACAAAGCTCAGCTCTCATGTCTCATATGGTAAGTTGGTCTCATCCTACTCCAGTTTCATTGCTAAAGATTTGTAATATAATTTTATATGATGGCTTTCATCTGGACAAGCCACTTGTTTCAGCTGAACACACTAAGGACACACCTGAGATGAGCAAAAGCAGCAAGACAGGGCTGGTAATGCCTTGGTAGCCAGAGCTGTGCTTTTCTTGAACTTACTGTCCCAGACTCAGTGCTGACAGTAAGACACTGGTATTACTTGTAGTAAGTCCTTGTAGTAAGGACTGCACAAGGGCTGCCTGTTTAAGAAAAATTTAAAAAGATAACTCAGCTCTTCTGAAACTACACTATCCTGTGTTTCACCTCTTCCTAGTTTTGCCCTAGCAAAGAGATGCAGGGAGCCATCAAAATTGTCTTTCCAGCCTGCTCCAGTGTCCTCCCCACCATGCTGTGCTGGGATCTGCACTAGGCTTAATCCACAGCACAAGCAAGGTGGGGTCTTGCTCATTCCCCTGCACTTTAGCTCTCTGTCCCCTAAACTGGAACAAGCTGATAGGAAAACACAGTGTCTCCATATGTTACACGCTGCCATGCTTTACTGTCTGCTACAGACAAGAAGCCAGCACTGACGCTGGTGCACAGGAAAACCCAATTTTCCCCTGGGATTGTGTGTCTCTTCCCTTCAGGTGCTAGCTTGCACGCTTTGCACCATCATAGCATAAAATCACAAGCCTGGACTGTATTCTGATTTTTTATCAGTAGCTGGTTGATGCTGGTAGCCACATAGAAAAAAAAAGACTGATCCTGAAATACACTGAAAAGCAAACTGAGTTGGCAGTTGCTGCAGATACCTTCAGTTAGCTTCTCATTTTCTCAGGGAATGGGAGAAGGCTTATTTTTCAGCAATTTGGTGTCATCTTGCCCTGTGAGCAAACGCAGAGTGAGTACAGCCGCATTCAGCTGTACAGGTGCCAGACAGAGCAGTCCAGCTCACAGGGCTTCCTTGCACAAGCTCAGTACAGCTCCTGGACATCCCTTTCTTCATCTCTCATTCTCTTTTGGTCATTTTGTGACAGTGCAGACACCTCCTTGTGAAACCATAGGGCCTTCTTACTCATTGGTAAGCACCAGGTTGCTCTCGATAAAGGAGAACCCAACACTTGTGCAACCCCTCACTTCCCCCCAGGCTTCACAGGTGTATGTGGGGTTTCCATTATGGTAACTTCTCTCCTCACACAGAAGAAGTGGGATAACCTTAGGAATATAAGTTCATACATGGATATCAAGTTTGAAGAATTTTCATTTTGCTCTTCTCATGAGGAAGACCTCTCCCTGTCAGCATCCTAACAAGGCCTTTCAAATACTGGTGGAGCTTACATATTTAAGAATGGGGCTGTACACATTTAAGGATGCTCTGTAGTACTTGCTTCTTCAAAAAATTTAGAAGGGGAAAGTCTCTAAACTTCTTGAGGAACACATGTAATGCCAAATGGGGTGGTTTATCAGAGAATCAATAGGCAACGCCCCATCACTCCACAATTTTAGAGGCATTTTAGAATTTAGAATTATTCATTAAATTTGCAGATTATCTGTCTGTATAGATTTCATATTTCATTTGCAGTAAGAGAAAGCCAGGTGTCAGAGGTTATCAGGACAAGTAACCTGAGACTGGCCTTACAGACAATATCCAAATAAACGTCTTGCTAGGTGTTTTACTTGATGAAAGATAAAGAACTTGAGGACTCAGTTTACTTTAAGATAGCTCCAGGGGACTGTGAATGTTCAGAAATAATATTATTGACTTGAAAATAATGTGAAAAATACCCAGAAGAATCAATTTTCTTCCTACTGACTGCCTTTTGCTGTTTGATTCCTTAGGGTTTGTGTAGAACTCTTTTTTTCTCCAATATAAACTACAGAAAATGTATTTTAAAATGAAATCTTTCATTCTTCAAATAATTGTGTAAGTCTGGGTGCTGAAGCTTTACAATGGACATTAAGAAGCTGGGTAAGCTAACAAACACACAAGATGTACCTCATTAAAAAAAGGAGAATCCCTTCCCTCCTTTCCAGGTCAGGCAGCGGCAGAGCTGAGGCTAAGCCCTGGGTAACGATTTGGTCTTCAGTTTGCTCCTGGATCAGCACAGCTGTCTCATGCTTCCTGCTCAGGAAAGAGAGATAGTAAAAGAGTAGCCCAGAAAATGATATATTAAGAGTGCTGCTGTTACATTGAGGCATGAGGAACATCAGAAAAGGCTACTACAGAGGATCGGTTGCGTCGCTGCCTGAGTGTTACAAAGTGGACTGGCACTGAGCCTTCCACTGTACTGTAGCAGCCATCTCTTGGGTGGTTAATGCCCGCTCTCCCATGCTGCTCTCTCTTCCCATCCAAACTGATCTGGATGCTGCTCCTCTCAGCAAGCAGAAAAAAAATCAAACAAAATCTTACACAGAAAGTAAGGAAAACATTAATTCACTGGGCTGCATGTATTCCTTTGCTCGAAGGTGTACTAAGTCCATACCTTAAATCACTTTGATACTCAGGCTTGATGGTCCTATATGTTTCCTTTAGAAATTGAGAGATCCAAAGCTCCTACAGCTTTTCAAGAGAATTGCAGTTCTGAGCTGGGTCCTTTACCTTCACCTTTGACTTCCTATCTTTACCACTCTCCCTGGTCTTGTTCCATGTCCTCTGACCTTCCATACCCTCCATGCTTACAGACTTGGCTCTAGTTTTTCCTCCTGGAGTTTGTTTTTGGCTGGTTCTGCTCCATCTGGCGCTCACTTCCTCTGTCTATCAAGATGCATCATCTTTTAGAATGTGCCTCTCAAATCTTTCTGTTTGCTGTTATGCTAAACCCATTTCAGGCCTGTATCCATGTACTTTCATCTTCACCTTGCAAACAGAGTGGATTTAATCTTCTCTGTTAGTTTCTTTTCTCTTTTATCCTCTGTACAGTTTCTCTGTTTATAGGCAAGGCTGCAGTAAACTCTTTTGCACTCCTCTCTGATCAAGCATTTTCTGACCCTCTGGGTCATAAAGCCATATTATTTTGTGAATCTAGTACCACTTTCTTGCACACAAACCTCGCTAATACATTTTTTGTTCTTTCCTCCTAGTGATTCATGTTGGGTATGCAATTACTTTGATTATTCATTGACTACGCACATGGTTAATTAAACATATTTTCATACACCATTTTGGCAACTGCACCATATTAATCTTGCTTTGAAATGATGGCTGCCACTATTTAACAGATTAACACATTACCCTGAAGATTGTGTCACTCAGTCACTAGAAGTTACGCATTTCACATCTCCACCATCTGGAAATACATCGGTTTTTACCAAACAACATTCACTGAGCTACACAGATTTCCAGGGGAAGAAATGGAGAGCTGGGTCATCTGAGTGAGGACAAGGGCATCTCACAGACCTAATGCCCTACAAGCACAGAAAACTTTGGTATACCTACCCGATAGTGCCAGACCATGGGGGAGCAGGAGAACTATAACCTCCCTTTTAGTTTATTTGCACATATAGGAGTGAGTGGAAGGTTTCAGTCCAACTGCTGATGAGAACTGCTCTTGAAAAGGCAAATGTTCCAGTTGCCTGCAGCTGTCCTACAATTTTGCTGATTGTCCATGTGCATTTTCCCTTTCTGTGCTAGTCATTTTCTGGGGGTTGTTTCCTCTGAGTTTTCCAGACTTTTGATCCTCTCCAACAGCTTCCAAGGTAAAGCCTAAGTAGCTCATTAAATCTAGGAAAAGAGAGCAGTCCTCTAGGGCTGGATTGTGAATCTCCAGTCTAAGCTGAGCTGGACAGTTCGAGGAGCATCACCACAGGCGGAGATCAAAGTGTAAACTTTAGCCTTACTCCCTGCCCCCTCCCTTGTTCTGGAAAAGCTCACATCTCTAGCCCATGAAATTCTACACACACACAAGCATACAAACACAAACACACACACACATTTGCCATCAGCCCTCAACAGTGGCTGGCTTCTGCAGGAAGAGGAGGAACTCAGTTTTCTCCACTCTACCGCTGCCCATTTCCTTATGTAAGTAATGCACCACTTCCCTTCTCATGGTACAAAGAGAATGAAAGTCTTTTTATTTCCTTCATCCACTACAATTTAGTTCTCAGACAGCATGTCACACCAGCAAATAAATAAATAAACCCCAATGATGCCCTACTGCTTTCACAGGCCTGCACTTTAGCATCTGGTTTCTGAGGCTCTCGCTGTAGCTAATTGAAAAAGTCTGTTTACATTTCATTTCTGAGTGCTACACATGACATACAAACTGTCTTGTGTATGTACAACATGGGCAGAGAATTTAAATGCTTATAACATGGCCAGGTACTCCTAAGTGTTTGAAGAGAAATAGAGTCTCTGAGACCAAGCCCCCAGTGCATAGTTGCATTTCTGAGTCCCATTTTTTGTTTGAAACCCTTCACAATTTTTTTACCCCCTAAAACAATTTTACTTTTTGTTCTTCTAGAGCTCATGAACAATGGGTTTGTGAATAGCAAGAGAAGTGGTTTCAGCATGTGATTATAACCAGCAGCTGAGCATGTCTGGAAGGACTGTCACAGCCATAGGGACACCAAGTGTCTTGTACTCGAAGGTGACGGATCTGCCAGTGGGTTTCAGATGTCTGTGCTGTCACAGCAGCTTCAAAGCAAGAGGCCTGATTGTGGAACAGTTCACTATTGTGTGGGTGCGTTTGTGTGCAAGCTGTGGATTTTCTGGTGTGGGTTCTGGGTGCTGGCAGTGAGCGGTGCTGCAGTGTGGTTTTAAGCCAGAGCCTGAAAGCCAGAGCATCCTGGAGAGATCAGAGGAGGCAGGGCACTGCAGACACCCTCTTCCTGCTGTGGCTTTTTGGCAGTGCTGGACAGAGAAAAGAGTTATTTAAGAATTAAAGTTTGCATCAAGTAAGTATCAGTTTAATAGCGAGAGGAAAGGTTACAGTATTGGCTTTCAGTGGTAAACATTGATGTAATACCTTTCAAAATGAAGATGAAACCATTTAGGCTAGAGCAAGTGTTTAAAGCTACGTCCCCTGGACAGGGGTGGAAGTCCTGTACATTGGCTAATTAAATGTTACAGTAAACTGGACAAAGTTATTTTGATTCTCATTTGCACTGCAACACAAATCAGGGTATCCTTATGCTTAACACTGCATAGATGAATAGTCTGCTTCCATTC
>NW_010203647.1:0-3181 GCF_000695765.1 Mesitornis unicolor
ACCGAGTGATTCTGTGATTCTGTGAAAGAACATGAAATACATTTAGGATAAGAAGTTGATAGATTTACATGTTTATAATTACTCTTTTATAAAACATATTTGCCATCAACTATAAGATATTTAAAGAATCAGTCTACTGCTTAAAGCACAACTCCAAACTCTCTGTAATCCAACTCTCCTTAACCATTACCTGAATCACTGTAATTTTACCATGGAAATATGCTGAGCTGATGAAAAAGAAAATTGAAAACTAACATGACTTTTCTATTTTTAGTGCACTTGAAAAATCTCCCAGTGGAATAGGTGGGTAAGTGAAGAGCACAGTAATATAACCTTTACATTGCTAACACTGAATCAGCCTATTCAGTGAAAAAAACACAACATAGAAGTTCTTCATTACATACTGCAGAGATGTAGAAGCTTGTGAGCTACGAGGAAACCAAATTTTCCAGAGCATTTAAGGAACATCTGCATCCTAAACAGCTGGATATGGGGAAAAATAATGTTTGTTACCTTTGATACTACAAAAAATTCTGATAGCTTGTAGGTAATGAGGCAGAAATATCCACTTCATGAGGACAACCATGAACAAGCCTGTAACAGTCAGAGGTTTAAGAAGACTAGGAATAAAAGATAAAGCTGTAGGTTTAAAAAACAAAAAAAAGAAAAAGAAAAAATAAAGAAGGGAAAAGGGAAAAAAGAAAAAAGTAAAAAGAAAAAAGAAGAAAAAGAAAAAAGGAAGAACAAGAAAAAGAAAAAAGAAAAAAGAAAAAAAGAAAAGAGAAAAGAGAAAAGAGAAAAGAGAAAAGAGAAAAAAGAAAAAATAAAGAAAAAATAAAGAAAAAATAAAAATAAAGAAAAAATAAAAAATAAAGAAAAAATAAAGAAAAAAGAAAGAAAAAAGAAAGAAAAAAGAAAAAAAAGAAAGAAAAAAGAAAAAAAAGAAAAAGATTTTTTTATTCCATAAATCTATGAGTATTAAAAAGGTAGAAAGGTCAGTTTAGAAATACAAGAATACAAGCTTATTTTGACACAGACACGTTAAAAGACTTGACTTTCACATTAGCATCACATTAACAGCAGCACTGCGATCCCACTGATAAAAGCAGTCAGTAGACTGATCAAGAAAAGTGGTTTCTTTAAGAAAGAAATTGCTTATTTCTCCAAGTAATTTACAGAGGATTGTTTCCCATAAAAATACCAAACAAAGAAGGACATCTGAATAACATCTACTAGAAAAATTGAACAATATTGTGGCCATCTTTAAGTGAAAATTCTATTACTATACATTCTTGCCGAGCTCCCGAAAAGCAGTTTCTCAACCCTGTAATAGTGAATGCTGATTTTCTTTTAATATAAAATGCAAACCTTTATTTTGATAGAATTATTAAGACAGAACTAAAAATGAATACAAAATAATGTTTATATTATACTGTTCTACATTCTTTATCTTGAGGATAAAGAATAGAATAAGAACTTATTCTATTTATATATGAATATATATCATTAAAATAAGCCTTCCAGTATTTCTGTGGCTTCAGTAAACTGTATTATTGCCCTTTTTAACCTGAAAATAATTGACATATCTGTATATTTAACCCAAAGTTTAACTAAATCTGTGACAGAATAGGGAATATAAAGAGAAAAACTAACTCTTGTTTTTTTTTCTAATTACTTACTGAAATCATCCACCACACCTCAGGCACATGAGTGCTATAAACAGCCACTATGGTCTCAGGTCTCAGTCAGGTCTCAACTGAAGGGTCAGACTAAGTGTGTCCATGGGTAGGATGGGCTTGCTAGCCTCCCGGCAACCATCCTAGAAGGACAGCTTTAACCCCAAACCTGGCCAGATGGAGCTCGCTTAGCCCTGTAAGGCCAACCATCTCAGAGAAGGATAGTCTAACTAAACCTATGTCCTGAGGACTTCACTGTCACTGTTCAAGCTCGCTAGGCCCTGGCTAGTTCAAAGGATACATCCACATTTGTAAAGTCGTGCAGCGACAGGCGAGGGTTGAAGCGGCAGGTGATGAGGTGCACTGGAAGCCACAGACCCAGCCCTGCATGTAGGCGGTTCAGGACACTGGTTGCTTGAGGCTGACCCCGGAGATGACAGTCTCGTTCGGCAACATCCTGAATGACCAAGCAGCCTTTTTCAAGGAGAGCACTGCTTGCTCCATACGGAAAGGGGCCTAGAAAAGGTGGCCTAACCAAAGCTCGTCTCCCCTCTCCTCCTGTTGGCTATCCGCGGCCAACAGACATCTTCTGATGTGGTTGAACAAACACAAAGAGACAAAGGCATACACCTGACTACAAAGGTGTGTTCAGACTGACATTAGCATGCTGGAACGTTAGAACCATGCTTGATACTGCTGATAGTGGACGTCCTGTGTGTCATTCTGCTCTAATTGCCCGTGAACTATCACGACTTAACATCGACATTGCTGCTCTCAGTGAAGTTCGTCTCCATGAGGAAGGCAGCCACAAAGAACATAGTGCCGGCTATACACTCTATTGTTCAGGTAAACCCAAAACTGAAAGTCACTTCTCAGGAGTTGTTTTCATGATTAAAATCTCCATCGCCTCCAAACTTGAAAAATTGCTGACAGGTCATTCTGATCACATCATCTCCCCACGCCTCCCACTACACAACCAGCAACATGTCGTTCTCTTCAGCATATATGCCCCAACTCTCCAAGCTGACCCTGCGGAAAAGGACAAATTCTACACCGACCTGCGCCACCTCACCCAAAAGGTTCCTGCAGATGATAAGATCATAATCCTTGGTGACTTCAACGCCAGAGTAGGAAAGAACTCTGAAGCCTGGAAAGGAGTACTAGGCAAGCATGGTGTTGGAAGCTGCAATGACAATGGATGCCTTTGCTAGAGTTTTGTGCAGAGCAACAGCTCACCATCACCAACACTATCTTTCAGCAGAAAGACAGCTTGAAGACAACCTGGATGCATCCTCGATCCAAGCACTGACACCTCATTGACTACGTCTTAGTGCACCAGAGAAATGTTCGTGATGTCCGTCATACTCCAGTGATGCCTAGTGCAGAATGTCAAACAGACCACCACCTCGTGCGATGCAAACTTAACCTCCACTTTAAGCCTAAGCCTAAGAGGGGCGGCATTCCAAGGATATTTCATCTGATATCGTACTGATGGGAGCCTATTC
>NW_010203648.1:0-16775 GCF_000695765.1 Mesitornis unicolor
GTCCCTTCCAATCCCTAACACTCTGTGATTCCTCCAGCCTGGCCATTGTGCCACTATGAATCTGCCCTACTTTGTTTGCATTGACTTATAATAGTGAATACCAAAAAAGTTAACTCTGAGTCTCAAACTGAACTAGGAAGCCACCATCAGCAATAATGGTTTTTCCTGTTCTTTGCAATATTTTCTGAATTAATTTGAAGCCTGTTATATATTATGTCATGTACTTGTTATGATCACCACTTGATTCCTATTCTTTATTCCCAACCTTTCATTTTATGGGTTTTGGTAAGGCAGGGCAGAGATTAAGAGGATGTTCAAATAGATTTTATGAGTAATCAAGTGATATTATGATTAAAGAAAAGGACTCCCCAAAGTATGCCTGGTTCCCATTTCTGTCAGTCACCTTTAGCAGGATGGTTGTTAATTAGGATTCCTAATTATAGTGGGAACATCCCTGGTACTGCACTCCCACCCAAAAGGAGATGTTCTGCCAAGCAAACTCTGTGTGAGCTCTTCAGGGATGCGGCAGCTCCTCATTTTCCCTTTGCACAGAACACGCAGGGGAGCCCTGGTACCAGCTGTGGCGTCTGAAAGATTAAGGAATAACACTGTCATTAGCAGCCAGGCTTGGCTGAAGTTTAATCCCGTCTCCTGTTACCTCACCAAATGGCTCTGGGCGATGCATTCACTTCTCAGCCTCAGTTCCTTAAAGCTGCAATAACAAGGACTTGCCTCACACAGCTGTAATGATTACAGGTGGTGCAGAACCAGCACGGGTATAAGTGGTAGCCAATGTTTCTGTTCTTTTCTGCTGCTGTTTATAAAAGAAATGGTCAAGTTGCACAGGAAATTAGATCCAAAAAGGAGAAATAGTAAAGGACAGAGGGATAGCTCAGGGTCAAATGCATAGTTTCTTTGGTTTTTAATGATGCTTTTATGTGTCAAATTGGCTCTACAATTAGGAGCCAAAAGAAACAGATTGTTCTAGGGAGAGGGCATGAGAAGATGAGAAAAGGGACATTGCTGCTGAGACCAAACTGAGGTCTTCAGCCTCCTGGTTTTCTCTCTATCTTATTCTCTTCCAGGCACAATCTGCATTATAGTGGTGTCTGATCTTTCAGCCTTGGTGCTGTGTTTCAGATTTCTCCCCATCCCCAGAAGATGTCATCCTACCGACAGATGATCAGCTCCCACTGCTTTACACCCTGCCAAGTGTCCTGCCCACAGCCCATCGCCAACGCCTGGAGCCAGCCCTGTGTCACATCCTGCGGTGATTCGAGAGCTGTGATCTACCCACCCCCCGTGGTCATGACCTTCCCAGGACCCATCCTCAGCTCCTGCCCTCAGGAGAGCATCGTGGGCAGCTCAGCACCATGCGGCACTGGGAGCTTCTTTGGATCCATGAGCTCTCTGGGTTCCAGTGGCTCCTATGGCTCCAGGAGCTTGTACAGTTATGGGAGGCCATATTCTTCCTATGGATCCAGTGGTTATGGTTTTGGGAGCTGCAGACCGTGTTAAATATGCAGTGAGGATGGCGCAAGGAATGATCACCCAACACGGAGGACTGTTACTGGCGTTGCTTTCCTGAAGCACGAACTCTGCATCTCTAAAAATCATACTTGCATGTATTTTTCAAGCCAATGATTCAATTTAGTTTTCTGACTATTCTTTCCTGTTGCTCCTGATAATAATGGAGTGAGTTATATTAATTGAAAGTGGGACAAGATTGTGTAAGTCTTCCCATGTCATGTGGAATGTATAGCCCTGGAGCAATTATTTGCTTGCAGCCTTTAATGAGACCCTGGCAATATTTTCCCTGTATTTTTCATTCTCAGTAAGATCTTCTACTTCTTCCTTTCTCATTAAATTGTTCTGCATCAAAACGTTGAGCTTTCTTGTCTGATTTGTCCACCAGGTTTTGCTTATATACCATCAATATAGCATCAATCCTTGTAGTGAAACAAGACAATGTTTGCTTTCAGCACTTAAATTTGACCAGGTCCTTTAAGCTGAAGAGAGCATAATGACTGCCTTCTGCACTAAAGGAATTTCCTGCTGGATAAACATGTTTTGTAACCCTTACAGCTAAGTTTGCAATTTCCTCCAGGACAGGTGTGGTCACAGTGTGGATTTGGTGCATGCTAGCAAAGAAAGTTAAACACACTTTGAAGATCTTCCTTGTGTCTCTCTGCTTGCCCGAGGCTCTGATTTAATGACATTGCTTTACATTGGGTTTATCATATTTTCCATTGTTTAAAAAGAGCATGGAACGATCTGTGGGTAGAACTTTCCTTTGGATGGCCAACAGGAATTGTCAGCTGAACGGCAAAACTTCACTGAACTTCTGTAAATTCTTCAAACTTTCTATTAACATCTCTAAATTCTTGGCAGCCCCAGTTAAAATAAATGAAAGAATCATTCTTAAGTCTTCCCTGCAGTGAAAAAATGTATCATTCAGGCCAAATAATATTTTCCATAATATTTTCTGCTCAGCACTTCTGCGTGAAGCTGCTGTTCCTGGGAATACCAGGAATGCACTGGTGCACCTCATGCTGTGTGAGCAGGCGGATGCCAGGCAAACCCCAATCTCCCACTGCAGAAATAGGTCTGGACAGGATCAAGTGTGTGGTGATCACTTCAAAGGGTCTGGAGGTGTGACTTCACTTGTAAAACTAGCTGAAATGAGATGAGGCTGCAGTGAGGTAGGCAGAAAACACCTCTTTCTTATTTGGATGTGTCTGGAGGCTTTGTCTTGGTTTTGTGCTCCCTCTGTCTTCAATGCCCTGCATGATTATTCTTGGAGTCACTAAGATGCTGTCAGTAAACCAGTATTTATTTGTGCATGTATCTGCAGCACTAAAGCAGCCAGTTCAGGGGTTTTCAAGACACATCTGATTGCTACAGAAATCCTCTTTTCAAAGTTCTAGTTTTCATCCCAGACAGATCAGTAAGATTACATCAACCCTCTTGTCAGCTCATCCTGCTGCCCCTCTGCACTGCCCTGGCAAGAGCTGCCAGGTCCTGATGCTGCAAGGAAAGGATGCAGTCAGATATCATCCAGTGTAGATGTTGTCAGCAAACCTGGATGGAGCTGCTCTGCCTACGTACTTGTTATAGGACAGAAAAGGCACATGTGAGAGCCAGAATTTAGAGCCTGAACTATAAATAGATCCCTGGAGTGTGTACTAATTGATGGATGGACTGTAATGACTTTCAACGATGCTAGAGGGCATAGCACTCCACAGCACCATTATTTGGTGAAGTGATCTGGAGAGATCACTTGAATATCACTTGATTACGGTCCCTTGGAAAGCAGGAGCTGCAAATTTTGCATTGCTCATCTGCCAGTCTGAATTTAATGTTATGAGCATAGGCCAGAGGCCAGAGCAGTTGACGGCACCGGCAACTTTGTCCCCTCTTGCTCCATCAGTGAAACAAGAAATACAAAGAACGGGAAGCAATAATAAATGAAATCACAGTGTCTCATCCTGAACTATAGAGGTCACTCCTCTCTGCTGTCTGAATGTGCTCTGAGCAGTGTTTATATCCCAGTACAAGGTAATGCTATTGGTAAATGAGATGCAATCAGAAGTTGATTCATAAAGATGTTGTAAACGTAGCCTGAAGAGTATGTCCTCCCCACGCACTGAATTCCAGCTCAAGACAGATATCTGTGGGAGTTAAGCCTTTCATGTTTGATTTAAATAGGTGGATTCGCTAAATATTTAGTCACTACCAGAGCCTAATGGTTTTTATGTGGTTCAGTCTCACACCACTGGTAAACAGCCTGCGGGCGCAATGGCTCAACATAACAGACCCAGAAATGTGCCCTGCTGAGCGCCAGCTTCCTTCCAGGGCCTGATTCTGGAGGAATTAACAACGTGATTGCTTGTAGTCAACCTCTTATCAGTTTTGTACTGACATAGATTACAGGCAGATTTGAACATTAACACTGAACATTCTCCCTGTCCTGATCTATGCCAGTGATCCTGACAGCAGAGACACGCAGGAGTGTTCCACCGTGTACTCCTTATCTGCTGCTGTTTTCCTCTTTTCCTAAAGGAGGGGACAGTAACAGTGAAAAGCAAACCTGAAGCGTGGAATAGAAAATTTGGAACAGAGACAGCTGCTAGGTGAGATAATAGAGAGAGGAATTCAGTCCTGGGCTTTGCCAAGCGACTCCTTTTCACCTGGGGAAAGCATTTACCAATATTTTAATCAGCATGGAAAACACAGCTTTTCACTCTCTGTTAAAGACGCCTATCTGTGAAAAGGGGAAAAGAGCAACAGTGCTCATGTTCTGCTTGTCTTGCCTATTTGCTCTGAAAGCACTCGAGGGCAGGGTTTGGCTTTGTTCTGTTTGCACAACACCGAACAGGCCTCATTGGCAGCTTCAGTACAATTTACATTGGCAATAGCACCAGAAGCTGAAGAGCACTGAGTCTCTGCTGCCTCTGATACCGCACTACTGTTATTTCTTGCATGGATCAGGGATCATTCCCCTTTCTTAGTGGGGTGGAAATGCTGATGACTGCAGGGAGGAATAGGAGCAAACTATTAGCTGCTGGGGTGTCTGGAGTTTAAACACTGCTGAGCAATGTCAGTGGTGTAGATTGAGCACTGTATCTGTGAATTTATAGGTGCAAATTTACATGTGCAAAGTGGCACCACCTTGGTGGCATTCGTGGTCACGCTGAGCTCAAACAGCACAATTCTCTGCTGGGATGCTTATGGCAAAGCCCCACTGAAATCATGTTTAAATAACAGGACTTAAGATATGGAGTTATTTTAAACTTTTCATATGTTCAAAGGATGGAAAGCTGCTATTTAGAACTGTCATTGCAGAAACATTAATGACACTGTGTAAATTCAGTCTGTGCTAAAACGCTCTGCGGTGCTGCCGCTCGCTGAGCAGCTTGGTCCTGCCCATGGGAAGATATCGCCCAGGGCAAGCTGAGGAAGGGAAACCAGAAGGCGTCTGTGTGATGCAACAAAAATTTAATGAGAAAGAAATGCTTACGTTTGCAAAGCAAGATATCACAGAATATGAAAAATCTGCTTCCAGAGAATATTCAACAAATGTCCCGCTCAGAGATTTTGATGTCCTCAGCTGGCTTTCTTCTGTCTGTTGTGCAGCTACTGATGAAGATGGTTGTCATTAGGAGGGATGTCCATATTGAATAGTCTGCTCCACAATGGTTAAAAAATGGGGAAACTGGAGCAGGCAACAACAGCAAACAACAAACCAGAAACCGAAGGGTGAACAAAACGTAGAAGAAAGATCAGAAATGCGAAGTGGCAGTAGCTCCATTGCAGGGCTGCAGGAACGCTGAACGCCCATCCTCACTGCTCGGTGTCTGAGCCCTCATCTGTGACTCTCCGGAGCCCTCTCTGCTGCCTTTAGCAGGGCCCGCAGTTGCTGCGCAGGAGGCGGCTGTAGCGGCGGGAGGAGTAGGGGCTGCAGTAGCCGCTGCCGAGTGTGGAGAGGGCTGAGCTGCCATAGCCATACTGGCCCCCATATCCCAGAGAGCCTCCATAACCATAGAGGCTCCCAGCACCGTAGAGGCCCCCAGCACCTTGGAGGCCTCCAGCACCGTAGAGGCCCCCCAGCCCCAGGGAGCCTCCAAAAGCGGGTACTCCAGAGGAGCCCACCACGGCCTGCTGGGGGAAGGAGCTGAGGATGGGGCCGGGGAAGGTGACGACAACCGGGGGTGGCTGGATCAGGGCTGTGGAGTCGGGGCACTGGCGGACGCACGGCTCATTGCAGCTGTTGGCGATGGGCTGGGGGCAGGCGATGCCGCTGGTGGTGGGACACAGGTCGTAGCAAGACATTTCTTTGCAGGGAGGAAGGCGGTCCTGAAACACAGAGCGGTATTAAAACAAGGCACAAAATCTACTGGGAGAGCAGTTCAAGGTTTGGTGCTGGGTTGTTGGCAAAATGATTCTCAATTGATGACGCTGTTCCCAAACTTTCCTGTCACTCAGCATCGCTCTGATCTTCCCCATCCAGTAATCCCTGCGCTTGTCACATTCGCCAAGCCTTCTGAAATTGCTGATTTGCATTCCCTATTAGAGGAACAGAGCATTGGCAACCTATTTTTTGTACTAAAACGCCAGCGCTAGTCCCTGGTGAACGTGGGTTGAAAGCCAGGAGCTGCAGAAGCTGCACCAAAGCTGACCTCCTCGTTACACCGAATGGGACAGAAGCAGGTTTGGACTTGGGAGGCATGGGATGAAGTGAAAAACTCAGTGCTTCTTTACCCACACCTCTCCTCCTCCTTTCCTTGTCCCTGTTTCTTTTCAGGCTCTTTGGGGTAATACACTTTCTATTGTTCCCATTTAGTTCTATACTCTTTTTCTATTCCCCCTGGTAAAAACCCCAAAAGCATTTGAGCCTGAGAAGAGATTAATACACTTGAGGTAAGAAATAAATATATGCTATAAAAGATGGAATCGAATCACTGAACTCAGTGTATCTGAACAGCTAATCTGGATCTGGATTTACAAATGGACGTATGACAACCACACACCACCAGTTTACTTCCCTTATTATTGTCTCTGGTAAAAAATAAGTAGGGTTTAAAATAAGCCGGATTTAGTTCTTACCCATCCATAAAAACTAAATGCAAGCTAGGATTATTTTGCAATAAAATTCCCATGAAGATAATGCTCTTTCTACAGCTGGGTCATTAAAGAGCTTAGGATGTGGCCCTGTCTCTTTGATTCAGTATGAACTGAAATGGTACAGCATATGCTTTAAAATGCCATCCTATATTTTCAACCTGCTAACAGTTCAAGAATGCCTAAATAGGAATTACAGTGAAAGAACTGCCTCAAACCCTCATTTTGACTCTTAAAGCCTGCCAGTAACACAGCTTGCAAACATACTGAAAATAATGAAGAAAAAAAGGAAAAGAAAAAGAATAAATAAATAGGCCTAAAAGCCCCAAAGTGGTAGCAGCAAAGAGGACTCCAAACTGCAGTGCAAAGGCATTTGGGCAGTTAGAGAGATACAAAAGGGCATCGGACTCACCTGATGCAGAGGAGCGTTCGCAGGAGAGGGAGATGGAGTGGATCCGCGCACCCGCTCCTTTTATGCAGCGCTCGGGATTGCCTGGGGGGGCTGAGACGCTGTGCACATGAAGTCATAATCACCAACCAGCCCAAATTTGAGGCACACAGAACTTCCCAAAGTGATGAAACTGTTTTCGCTCGCTGTTTGCAAAATCACCCTAAATCTCCGAATAGCACAATATGCACATTCCAGCTCCCAGGTCCCTTTCATCTTGAAGCCTAATTGACCAGCTTCGTTGCTGCTATCATTCCGCCCTGCTCGCTGGCATTGCAGGAGGAATTAAACTGGTTCTATTTATTTAACACTTCCTTCATTAACTTCCCGTAATGATTTTAATCAGAGCTCTAACCTGCTGTCACATACATGTTTGGATTTAAGTGCTTTAGATCTAGGCTATAATCTGATCTACTCACACATTTTGCAATGAAATGTTCAGTGAGGTGGAAGGTGCCTTCTGATCCTTCTCCCACTCACAGCCACAAAATTTGAGAGACGTCCCGTATCTAATCATGGACATTGTCTGATGGTCTTTGATTTCTCAGTTTCTTTGTGAGATTAAATGTTTCTGCATTCATTCAGTCTCTATCTTCTCTTTCTTTGTGTTCACATGCTGGAGTGTGATTTGCCTTCAGATCTACTTCATCTTACAGAGGATTTGAATGAAAGTTTAGCCGGAGGATGTTACAGACACCATTTTTGAGTGCTTCCTTCCCAAACTTACTGGACAAGCAGCAGGGAAAGCAATGGAATTATCTGAGAAATAGTTATTGAGGCAATGGATGGTTTATTTCTCTGTTTTTCTGACAAGCAGGACATCACCTGCAGCGTCCATACGGTTGCAAACCCCAAATTTGACTGCCAACAACTTGAAATGACTCAACCTTCCCCAATACTTAGTGGGGAGGGACAAGAATTTCTGCATTTCAGATGCTTACCTTCCCAGAATTGGTTTCACCCTCAAAACATCGTCATTTTGCTTTCGTTGACTGTGGAGATGGAAAACAAGCTGAACCGAAACGCCCAGCTTTTAAACAGGGCAGGTTTGCTGAGATGTGTCCCACCCGTGTTCCCCCAAATTTCCTCATTTACCTATGGATCGGTTGTTTGTTAACCAAGAAACACTGGGGTGTAACTGAAATGATGAGGTTCTTTCCTCCAGTTTTTGAGGTGGATCACAAGTTCAATAATACTCACAAAGAGTGTTAAAATATTTTATGTGTGTGTTTTTAAGCACTTCCCAAACACTCCTTAGTGGTTTATACACGCAGAGGTGTCATTATTTTATGTAAGTATGTGGTTGGATTCAGGCAGCTAAGCATTTTGAAACATATTTTTAACATTCTGGTGGTCAAGCACACTCTTCCTGTGAACTTCTCCAGCTTGTGATTTGTAACCCTGGGGTTTCAGTTGATTTTAATTTATAATTTAAGTTTTCATTTATTCGTTGAAGTTTACGTACAAGCTCCTTAGGTGCTGCCGTTGCATTAATTCACATCCCCTTCAGTGTCTGCAACATCTGCCTCCATCCTCATGTTTCAAAGGCTTTTCCTAGCACTTGCCCCGTTTAACTGAGCTGTCTTTTCTTGTGCTTTAAACACATGCTCAGCTTCCTAAAAAAAATAGATCTTTACCATTTACATTTTGATTTTCCCCTGAAATGTTGCGGGATGATCCTGTCCAAATGTGCATTGCAACTTCACATGAATGTTGCTGATTCCATCAGAAATTTCATGTTTGGTACCAATTATGCTTTATCTAGCATGGGCAAGGAGGGATGGCAGGAAAACCTGCATATGAAAGCAGATGGCAATTATGATTAACATTTGAGCCACCGTCATTATGTCGACCAATAAAAGAACTGGTAAATAAATGAAGCCAGCATAATTCCTCCTGTCATTCTAATGTGTTTAATGGAACGTTACCAGGAATGAATCTTGCCAATTAAGTGCTGAGATGAAAGAATATTTGTTTTGTAATTTGCATTTCGTGCAGCGTGAGAATTTGAATCAACTAATAAACATAAATATTGAGCAAAACTCTTTCATAATTTGGAGGTGAACTATGTGTGATAAATGTGGGCTGGTGCTAATGGGAGTCTCAGGTCCTCCAGGCACTTTGAGGGAACGTATAAAAGGTCCCTCCTCAAAACTGCCCTCTCTTTGCTTCTCTTGCCGCCTTCTCCCCAGACCCAGCCATTTGCTACGTATCAAACTATTCTTTTTCTGTAAATTTAAATGTGTTTCCGTTTGTCATTTAGGAGGAGGCAATGTTATATGCAGGCTTTAAGGGCTAAGCTAGTATTTTCCACAACGCATTGCCCAGGAACTGACAGCACCCCACAAGTTCATGTCTCAGGGTTATAATTTGCTAAGCAGATCCCAAACCCCAGCACAAACTGCTCTGTGCTCCTGCCCCACAAAGGCCTCATCCACAGCTGTGTTTAACAGAGGATGTATCCTCCTCATAGCTGATTATTTGGGCTTTCTGTTGCTGGTTCCAATTAGTTTGTACAGAACAAAGCCAAAGCTTAAAGGTGTAGGATAAGAGCATTTGTCTCAGGAAGCATAGGAGCTTCTATATTCTTGTGTTTTCACTAAGCAATGATTGACCATCAATAAAAAAATCATATTTTTTACAGGGCTTATACAAATTTGAGGAATTACATCCACCGCAGCAAGTAGATCTTGATGGTGTAGCTACAATTATGTGGGACAGATCCAGAGTTAAATTATTGTTGCAGAGGATCCAGACTGCTGCTTCTTTTCCATTTACATGAGACCTAAGCTTTTCTTCCTGTTCCAGGGGAATTTGTGCTGTGTTATGCTTGCCCTTAGTCACATTTCCAGTTGGCTAATTTGTTTCCAGTTGGCCAATTCGTTTCCAGTTGGCCAACTGGTGTCCAGCACCAGTGCCAATAGCAACAAGGAGCTGACTGCCCTGACCTGAGGGCAAGTGGCTCAGCCACCACCCATCATCATCACCTTGGCAGTTCCTTCCTTCAGGCCAGCAGAGCGGGATATCTGGCAGCACCCATACTTGAGGGCTCCTTTTTTAATGGGAGCTGTTCAGGCAGTTGGTACCGCTACAGATTTCCAGGTCCTGGCAGGGAATAGAACATCCCTTCTGGCGGTTGATTTGATACAGGATACCATTGTGGAAACTGTGCACCTGGAAGAGCTATTCAATTTACCAGTGGAAATTAAATCAGAATAAATAGGAGGAAGATTTATAGATTACTTTTTAGGGAATGAGTGCACTGGCCAGTTACAGAGAGCAGAGCTCGGTGTGCTCAGCGGCCCTTGCCTTCCTTCATATTCACTTCCTGGTTGAATGTTCTCTGAACATGGATATGTTACACTTAGCCATACTCCCTTCTGTAGTAAAATACGTAGCCTAAGATCTTTTGGCAGCTGAACTACATAAAGAAAACTATCTTGTGAGATAAGCATCTGTTTGAATCAGGAGACGGTTACATGCCTTACTGATAACCTAAAAAGATATGCCATGTATGGTGCACCGGTTTTGCTCGGTTTTAGGCTACCTATATAGTATTTCTGTAAATTCTATATAGAACTTAGACTCAGAGAAGTCCCAAACCCAGAAATGCAGTCAGATATACTGTGAAATTATGCAAATGGTCCTTGTCGTGGTTTTTGAAGAAGTGTCATCTGCACACAGGCAGAATTTTGGAGTGCGAGACATTTAATGACGTGGAACTAGGCTGATTTGTGCTAGAGAAATTCAGAATCTGAAATTCATTTATTATCAGTCACAAATCTTTCATTAAGAGCCATGGTGGTGAAATTACTTGTACAACGTTGGGTGAGAAATCTGCAGTGGAATGAGCAAGAGCTTAAATTTCAGAGTATGAGCGGTCATTTGGAATTCAAAGAATTCTCTCACAGACTCATGAGTCCAATAAAGTTGTGTGTAGAGAAGGCTGTTGTGGCTATGGCCACTGTGCTGTGACCACGTTGCTGCAATTCAGTGGTGAAATAGGTCTGGCAAGGGCTCCTTGTGGAGACTTTCCCTATGTGGGCAGGCTTTGCACAACGTTATTGCAGCCGTATGTACAACTTTTTCAGTGTTGTAATTTTTTTTATCCAGAAAAGTTGGCAAATTCAGAATGGATGAGAACACAAAACCACAGACTTATTTCAGATGATGCAACAGGATTTTAATAAGAATGGAAAGAACAAGAATACATTGCTTTATCAGGAATGCATATCCAAGATGTCAGAGTCAAATGCGTTTTCAAAGACACTCTTAAATGTCTCACTGCATTCAGGATAAGGTAGAAGATAACATGGATCTGAACCCATAAAGATATCAGGAAAGAATTCAAAGGAAAATAAAAGAAAGCAGTGTGCAGAAGGCATCACCCTGAACAGGATTTGTGAGTGCTTTCACAAAGCTGTCGCTCATCTGTTCAGAGGTGAATCTGCATTTTGTTTCGCACTTGGACATTATTCAGTGGATTTTCCTGTTGTGTTTAGCAGGGCCCGCAGATGCCACGGCCGTACCTGTTCCAGTAAGGGCTGCAATAGCCAGAGCCATAGGATCTACCATAGCCATACAGGCCCCTGTAACCCCCATAGCCACACAGACCACCGAAGCCATCTCCACCTATCCCATAAACGCCCCCCATAGCCATAGCCTCCATAGCCATAGCCCCCATAGCCATACAGGCCCCCAAGGCCCCCATAGCCGTAGCCGCCGTGGCCTCCATAGCCTCCATAGCCTCCATAGGCCCCGAGGACGGGTGCTCCAGCAGATCCCACAACTGCATCCTGGGGGAAGGAGCTGAGGATGGGGCCGGGGAAGGTGACGACGGTGGGAGGAGGCTGGATCACAGTGGTGGAGTCGGGGCACTGGCGGACGCAGGGCTCGTTGCAGCTGTCAGCGAGGGGCTGGGGACGGATGACACCGCAGGCAGAGGTGGAGCACAGGTCGTAGCAAGACATTTCGTAGGGATGGAGGGCAGCTGCAATGCACACTGATGAGTAAACGGAAGGCACAAATTAGATGGGAAAAACAGCTTGAAATTTGGACACATGGAATGGAGTAATGGCTTTATCTTTCAGATCGTGATTGTCCTTCCTTCTCTTCAGTATTTTTCATGCAGCATCTCTCTTTTGTAAAATCAGCGTTGTCCAGATTGCGCACTGAGCAGTCATCTCTTCTATGCTCTCATTCCTACTTCCTTATGCTTAGATTCTCTTAAAAAATAGATCTTTGTTCTACCCCACTGTCAAACACTGCGAGAATACTATCCAGCACTTTACTTTGCAAATAGTTTATTTTATACTAGCAAAACCAAAGCAGTTTAACCTGACAACCAGCAAAGCTCATGTGCTAAATTAATGGGTAGCTGGAAGAATAACTCTGGCATATTGACTTGTAACATGCTTCCAATATCAATAGCCAAAATCATGCTGTCAGTATGCCGTAAATGTGGATTAAATAAGGCATTTCCTGCTCTGATTTGATTGCAAAGTAGGTTGAGAGTCACAGGGTGGGTGAAAAGATTATTTGTCTGGTTTCCCAGATGGGAAACTGGTACACTCAGGTAACTAGGGCTAGGTTTCTACTGCAGTAAGTTCCTTCGCAAAGGTTGCCACCATAGGATCTGATCCAATCTAAAAGAAAAGCCAGAGAAGGACTAGGAACCAGTACCTTCTGTGAAGAGTATTTCCCCAACTAGAACCAATAAAATATTAGTTTAGAAGAGACTTCTGGAAGTCATCAAGTCCAACTCCCTGCTCAGAGCAAGAACAATGTAAAGGGCAGGTTTGGATTTCCCAGTTTCATCTCTGTTTTCCAACACTTCTTTAGACAATAGTTCTGTGTTCTTTCTAGTTAAGCTTGCCCCTCAACGAATACATACATATACATGGGCATGTATCAAAAGTTTACATGCAAAATCCTTAAAGCATTCATAGTCATCAAACAAGCTTTCTGCTGCTGTTCTGGGAGCTGGTTTGAGAGCTCAAGTTTGTATCACCAGGAAGCAACCACTTTTGAAAAACCTTTTCTTACCATTTCAAGCCCAAATACATGGATGTCCAACACCAAATAAGAAAAACAAATTCATAGCAAAATAATCCAACATTTTTAAGAACCCTAGAATACTTATGGATTATCGTTAATAGAAACCAGCAGAAAAGACATACGCGAATTTTAGGAAAGAGATCACGTAGACCGATACTTACCCTTTTCTCAAAGGAGAATAAAGCAAGTGAGGCGGAATGAAGAGCCCTGGGTTGGGAGAGTTTTTATACAGTTCCCTAGATCACGGGGATCATCTAAGGTGCAATTTGTGCATGTGCGTAATTGGGACAAACCCAAAACTAATGTGACACGTAGGGCCTCAAAGTTTTGCTGACGTTTATTTGTTGGTCTGGAGTCTCGTGCAATATGATAGGTGCGTTTCATCACAGCAGCCTCTTTCATCTCAAATGGTTACATGTCCTGTTCATTCCTGTTATCATTCCCCTCGCATCCTCGGCGTTACAACAGGAATTACCCTAATGCTCTTCCTTAGCGTCTCCATTATTAACGGCAAAATGCGGCTGCTCACCGCGTGGCTTTGGTCACCCGATGTGCACGGATTTTTTGCATTAAATCCAGGCTGTAAGGTACCTGGAGATAAAATGGAAACCATTAAGGCAACTTTGGGGTCGTCATTCTTGTCTTTAGCATTTGTACTCTCAGCTACTTAGAGTGAGAGTAATACTATGCCCAAAGGAAACCAGAGGAAACACTTGGTGGCCCTTAAATGCCTTTTAATCATTTGGCTTCTGCTCCTGAACCCAGTGCTGGCCTCATCTAATGGACAAGGGACTTGGGGAAATACCTCTTGATTTCCTTTGCTGGGCATTCAGCCCTGGGTTACTCTCCCTGTCCTTTTCTCAGTTGCTTTGGACCATCGTCCTGCAACCGTGGAAGAAGACCTGATGACTCTATGAGAAATCCTTCACACAGATAAAGGCTGATCATGGGTAGAATTGTAGCATCTCCAGAAAGTAACCAAATCCTCTGTTTCTCTGGTCTGATGTGCAACTGAAGATGATAAATCTACATCACAGAATATCACAGAATATTAGGAGTTGGAAGGGACCTTGAAAGATCATCCAGTCCAACCTCCCTGCCAGAGCAGGATCACCTAGACTAGATCACACAGGAAAAAAAAATCTATTATACAGCTTCTGAAATGCCATATTGTATTTAAAGTGTAGATTTCATTCTATATTTCTATATCGAAAATACCCGAAGGTGCCCAAATCCCCAGTATTCAACCATGAACTAATTACACCAAGGACACAAATACCTTGACTTACATATTTTAATCTGATGTCACTCCATAATTGCTAGGCACCTAAATCCAGGTACATGCCTTTAATCTAATTGTAAAAATGCATTCTCAAACCATTACTGGGTAGTTTGCGGCGTTTGAAAGACTTGTTCCCTGGAAGCTTGGAAATATCATTGAGCAAAAAAAACCTTCTAACCACCTCAAAGGCTGAGAAATCCGCCTCATAATTTAGAGATAATCTATGGCATAGAGTCAGCAGTATAAGAAATAACACATCTGTAAACAAGGGAAAAACCAGCCTTTGTTTTGCGTGGTGCATTCCAAGTTCATATTTGAATTGTTCCCAGTTTGGAGAAGCTGCCAGCTCAGCCCTGTTCTGGATTTATGGCTTGCAGCAAACCCAGTGTATTACAGGAGGGTGTGAATTCCCAAGAATCAAAGTCAATAATTCAAAGCACTTGTGTCCTACTTCACTTTTTGCACCACAGGATCCATTTGTCCTGAAAAAGCTTAGGTTTCCTAAGGCCCATTAAATATTCTCCAATACTATCTTTACACTGACAACATCAAACCCACAATACCTGGAAAAAGTCTCTTTGGGATCACTAATTCCTTTACAGCTTTGGTTAACTTCAGAAACTCATCCCATCTTTATATTTTAAAACCAAAAACAACCCCGGGAAGATAAAGACTTCGTCTTCACCTCCTATGTGGAGTTGTGCCGATTTATCCCCAATCTTCTTGCATATTGCATTGATAGTCTTTAACTTCTGTCACGGCAGGTTGTAATGTGAATTATACGTACTGAAACAAAAATCCTGTCCACAACAGCACTTTGTCATTCTGATAAACCCATGAGACACTCTCCAGGTGTGAACACAAGAGGTGCCGACTTCATAATTTCTGTTTTAATTTCAAGGAAGTGGCTGGACTAATGCCAGGTATTAATTTTCCCCAACAAGTCACAAGATGAAAGAATGCTCTGTAACCTAAAGTAATGTTTAGGTCCTGTTGCAGACAAATTTGAAAGGACTCATAAACTCCAATAACGAAGAAATTTCATCATCTCCGCGGGTTGCACGTGTCTGAAATTGGGGCGGGCAACCAATGCTGATCTGGCACCTCCAGCTGCTCCAGTATAAAAAGCTCTTCTCTCCCACAGCTCCTCCAAACACTTCCCTTGACTTCGTGGCGACTTCGTGGAGACTTGGGTAAGTCTGATTCTTCTCTACCAATGTATCCCTTTACTGCTGGTTTTAGCTTCAGTGGATGCCCACCATCCATGCTGTCGAACGTATTTGCATTGCTTTTGGACAGAGATGCTAATGCCAGCTCTAGGGTGACAGATGCACCTCTATGGTGCATGGGGCACTGTGGACTTCTCAGTGTCAGGGACACTGGGACTTGCATAGCACTGCCTTTATTTTAATTCTTTCCTATTCTTCCTAAGAACTCTGCTAAGGACTTGCAGGGCATGGTGAGTGGAGAAGAGTAAAATCATCCTTGGAGTAAATAGCTAAGTTTAGAGGGGAGAATATAGGCTGAGTTCTTGGGTTTACCAAAGAGTTCTGGTTTTTCCTGGGAATGATAATTTGAAATAAGTTTTCTGAAGGACATTAGGGACTAAACTGCTGGTTTGTATTGAAATTGTCCAGGCTGTATCCATACAGTGGTTGCATAGGTGGGAACTGAGATAATAATGTTACCATTTGTCCTTTATTGTCTTGTCAAATGGCTTTCTGAGCAATGCAGGCAGTGAAAATCCCATAATCTGTTGTTCCTATGACTCTCAGCAAAATTGAGATGAGTGAGAAGAAGCTACTGTAATTAAGTTACATATAAACTACATATAATCTCATGTAAACCTGCTGTACCCAAATCCAAGTTTTCCTACTGACTCATCAAATGACCTTGGACAAAGTCACTTTGCTTCCTGTGGTTTCGCTTCTCAGTTTTCAGTTTTATGTTTAGAAATATATCTAAGTTCATTGCAGGATATTCATGAGGGACACCACTTTCAGAGCTAGGCATAATGTTTCCCATGTGCCTTTCTATGTGTAGACATTTTTTAGAGGATTTTTCAAAAGAGGCTTATGAAATACTAAGAGAGCAAATTTGCAAAGTGAGGAATCAATTTGTTTACTCAAAACCCTGTACTTGACTCATTATCTTAATGTAAACTATTGAATTTTGAAGACTTCTGTGTAATCTAACCATCAGTGTGCATTGCAGCTGCCCTCCATCCCTACAAAATGGCTTGCTACGACCTGTGCTCCCCCTCCGCCTGCGGTGTCATCCGTCCCCAGCCCCTCGCTGACAGCTGCAACGAGCCCTGCGTCCGCCAGTGCCCCGACTCCACCACTGGGATCCAGCCTCCTCCCACCG
>NW_010203648.1:16912-24337 GCF_000695765.1 Mesitornis unicolor
TGGCGGTGGGGGCTATGGCTATGGAGGCTATGGCTATGGGGGCCTTGGGGGCCTGTATGGCTATGGGGGCTATGGCTACGGGGGTCTGTGTGGCTATGGGGGTTACAGGGGCCTGTATGGCTATGGTAGATCCTATGGCTCTGGCTATTGCAGCCCTTACTGGAACAGGTACGGCCGCGGCATCTGCGGGCCCTGCTAAATCCTACAGAAATATCCCCTGAGCATTGAATAACCGGCAACCAAGAGACTCTATCTTGCTCCACAGCAGTGGTTCCAAAGGAGATGTTGTGAAATCCTGATCACTGCCACCCCACCGCAGTGAAGCTGGGAGCACACAGAACTTTCTTGATTTCTTCACCCTCTACTTATGGTCTTTTGGGCTTTTTTCCATCAGTATGTATAATGGGCTGGATAAAACATGTTATTTATATTCTTATAAAATGGCACTTCACTGTCCAACCAAAGAAGAACAATTATGGAAGGAATTGCCTCAGCTCTGATGCATGTTCTTGATACTCTGCAATGCTTTTCTGTGAATGTTCATTTCTCATTAAAGTTATTCTACTCTGCATCAAAAAATATCAACTTTTAGTTTTAATTTCTCCTGTTATGGATGTACAACTCTCTGTAGAGGGGGAAAACTCAAATCTTTCCATAGGATGGGGCTCAGACTTCAAAAACACAGCTGAAATGGCCCATCTATCACTGAAGTTGGTTGCACATATTAGGGAGCAGGAATCCTTCCTTCCCAGCTCACCTAGGTCATGCTAAAAATCTAATGTTTAGAAAGAAACCCTACTAAATCTGCCTTCCATTGGAACATGTGCCCTGATCATAGCAGGAGCAGAGCTGAGGCTGGATTCAAAGCAGATTATGGGGAAAAGGGAGGCAGCTGAGGCTCTCAGGTGGGAGAGATGCTCCTGAGTGGGAAGGGATTTAGGGAGGTGGAGAGAGGGTGGTCCAAAGGTATTGGTATGGAGCTGCTGGGAGGGTTGGTACGGAGCTTCTGGGGTGGTTGGAGGAGCTGCAACAAGGAGAAGGACTCTTCAGAGGTGGGTGGAATCTCTGCTGGATCTCTTGGGTGAGGAATGGCATGGGAGAGGATGAAATTCAGAGCTGCTGCAAGCAGGAGTTTCTGTTGTAGGGATTTCCCATGCAGGAGGAGCTGGGAAACACAGCAACAGCATTGAGTATATGTGTATGGGTTTATGACTTTTCTCCTACCTTTCCAGCTTTCCAGGCACCACAGCTCTGTTCTGTCTATCTAAGCTGCTCTTACCAGCATGGATGAATTAGCTCTTGGGGTAGCTGTATGGAGTAGCTGTTTTTCCATCAGAAAAAACCATCTGACACCTTAGATTTGATGATTATACAGAAAGACCGTTACCCATGCTCCAGATTTAAAAGTTGCATCCTATAGGCCAGAAAACTTTCTTTCTTCCTTGAGGGACTTGACAGAAAAAGAGCTCAACTTTCTGCAGAGGCTGTTACTGTTTAAGCATTTGAGTGAGAATCTGAAATTCAATGAGATTAATCAAAGGCTTGCCTGGAATAAATTCTTGCTGCAGCCTAATGTTTTTAGGAAGGAGTTTAAAATTAGAAGTCTACGGTTTCATTTCTCTACCCCTACTAATCTGTAATAAGTGGATGTACAAAGAAGAAGCCAAATTCTTCAGATATGATAAGAATTTTTATCTGAAAAATGGGGAAGTTTTTTCTGGTCAGGACATTAACCTACAGAGTTTAGACTGCTAGGGCAGATGCACAGGTTAGACCTCTCCTCTTGACAAGTATCCAAAGTAAAAACATGGGAAAAGAAGACCAGAACATGGCAACTTTGATGCAATAAACTTTTAATGTTGTTGAGAAAGATACATTTAAAGAGTCTCCAAGGAGCATGAAACTGGTTTCCAGTCAGGGATACATTCACCTATGATTGATTTGGATTTTCTTCCCGAGTCTTAGCTGCTTATCTGAACAAACAGGAAACATTTTGAGCAATTTTGTTACGTTTTCACCCCAGGCAATCTGGAAATGTGACTGGAGACGTAGAAGAGCAGAAACTGAATGCAGAAATGAGGAGGAGAAACTCAAGAGAGGCTGAAGGGCCACAGCTCCACGGTCTTGGCCAGTGCAGTGGAGGTTTGAACCTCTTTGGCTGTGAAGCTATCATATCCCATTTGTTCTACCTCCTTTGGGATATTGCTGTAGGATTTAGCAGGGCCCACAGGTGCCACGGCTGTAACTCCTGTACCGGTACGAGGAGGGGCTGCAATAGCCAGAACCATAGGATCTACCAGAGCCATACAGACCTCCATAGTTCAGGAGGCCCCCATAGCCATACAGACCCCCATAGCTTCCAGAGCCATACAGACTCCCATAACCCCCATAGCCATAGCCTCCGGAGCCATACAGACCCCCAGAGCCCCCATAGCCCCCAAGGACGGGTGCTCCAGCAGATCCCACAACTGCATTCTGGGGGAAGGAGCTGAGGATGGGGCCAGGGAAGGTGACGACGACGGGAGGAGGCTGGATCACAGTGGTGGAGTCAGGGCACTGGCGGACACACGGCTCATTCCCACTGTCAGCGAGGGGCTGGGGACGGATGACACCGCAGGCAGAGGTGGTGGCCAGGTCATAACAAGACATCTTGTAGGGATGGGAGTTGGTCTGTAAAATATGGACATTTGTGTTAGCATTAAAGAAATACCAAACGTTAAGTAAGGGTGAAGCAGTCCAACAGGGTATCAGAAATAAGTCTGGGAAGGAAACTTATTTTCTATTGCTGTGCTTCCTAGCCCTGTAATCTAGAGACTAGTTTTAATTTTGGTATGACAAAGTCATATACTTTTCAATTGTATATTTTGTGTTTCCAGATCTAGTTTTGAGAATATTACATTACTATCAGTTGATGGTTTCTACTTAATAAGTTTGATCTTTCATGTTATAAACTCAGCAGAACTCTGCTAAACACAGCCATATATAACTATGTATATGTATTATTCTCTATCTCCTAAAATAGTCAAGGAATTATTTGAAGCACTAAAATGTTACACATTTGGGATTCAAAACTGCCTGATATTCCCTTCTTATGGAGCCTACTTTTACCAGAGCTTGGTGACAAAGGAGCAACCAAACATTGTTTCCAGCAGCAAATAATACACAGATCACTGACAGTAAATGAAGAGGACTTGGTCCAAAGTTAAAATCAAGAGTTCTTAACAGCAAGTTAAGTTTAGCAAAGTTTGGGAGAAGTCTGACTTACCCAATTCACAAAGGCGAGCAAGATGAGAGAAGTGGATAGAGAGACTTAATGGAGAGAGCTTTTATACCGCTCTGCTCATTGCCTGGGGGACATTAGGCATCCTGTGCGCAAGTTCATAATTGCATCCCAACCCCAAGTTGTAGGACACGGAGTTTCTCAAAGTGCTGAAATTGGGTTTGCTTTTTGTTTGTGCATTGCAGGCACTTCAAACCCACACATAGCGTGACACGCACGCTCCACCGCAGGGCTCCCCATTATCTCCAGTCTTTATGTGCGGAATTATTTTTTATTATTCCATTGCATCCTGTAGCATCAGGGGAGGAAGTAAGCTGACTTGACTTATTTGAGAGTCCTGCATAATGAGGATGACAGGAGGACAGTCACTTCTTTTGTCCAGTTACAGGTCTTTCGGCGTAGTCAACAGCGTACATGGAGACAAAATGGGATTCCTTTTAGGATGGCAAATGAAGGTCGGAGGCAAATAACAAGGGTGAACGCATTCGTTCTGCAGACTTAGCAGTTCTACCTCGAGTTACTCAATACAAGGCAAACACAATAATCAGGGGCATCTTTGAATGGCTTCTGGAGAGCTTTCTTCTAGTTGTCCTGCAATCCCAGGAACAAAGAAACATTTCAGCTGGCAGTCACAAATCTATGGAAACTGATTTTTCTGAGTTATTTCATTGAGCTTTGCTTTCCTGTTTATTTTATCATGTTTTCTCCTCTTGTTACATGTCAGAGATATGCACCTAGGAATAAAGGACTAAGAGAAGCAAGTACATCAGGTAGTAAGACATAGCTATTACAAGGGATTCTAGCCCTGATGCAATGAAGACAGAGCCCATTGCGCCCTGGGTTTGTTTTGGGTTTCTCTGGCTAATCGTTCACTTAACCCAAGCAGATTTAATAAAAGAAAAGGCGGTTTTTGTTTTTCAAGCCCAAGAAAGGAAGGCCCCAAAAGTTTTATAAACAATGAAATGATTACAGGAAAAACCCAAGTGACCTTAAAGTACCCATTTTAATGTGATAATCTCTCATAATAATGGGGCGTATGCGTACTTTTTATATAATTATGACACAGTATGTATAAGCTAGTAATGGGTGCTCCTGAGGTATTTGAAAATCCCTTGGAATGCTCTTGTAAAATTTTGAGATGACATTTTTTGAAGTATTATCACTCAGGAAATCTCCATATTTGGAAAAAGCTCATAATTTAGCAATAACATGTGGTCTGAAGGTAACCACGTTGATAATTGTGATAAATATGATAATGATATAGTATTAGAATAATGGCACAGGCAAGGAAAGAAACCTCAGCAGAAGGCAGCATTTGCTTTTCCCATTGGATTTGCACCTCATAATTGTTCTGCTGAAAGATGCCTCCAGTGATGGGGCTTGCTACAAGATGGGTTGTGGACTGAAATCCTGAGGAGCAAGATAGAAATTAAAGAAAACTTTAGGAAAATGTAGCCTGTCAAGATACTGAGCTGCAAGTTTTGAGTATCCCTGGCTGCTTATGATTTTGTGAATGGTCTTTGGTTTAAGCAGGAGGTCTTGGTGGTTTTGAGCAGCCGAAGGAGCTTGTTCATGTTTCTGCTGAGCTGCAGGAGAGAGGCAGAGATAAAACGTAAAGGATGAGCAAATGGGACCCCAGTAAGAATTGCATGTCCTGGGATGAATCCACTGGGTTGATAATGCTTACAGACTGTGGCTTAGCTTGTAACTCTGAAATCTCATTTCTCAGCTCTCTTCTTTGCTCTGAAAAAGAAAGGTTCTGTTCCTAATATGGTTAAATTGGGGGGTTCTCCTGTATACATTTTACAAAAGCACACATCTATCTTGGTAAATCACAAATTCAGATATTAAATCAGTGTACATTTTGAAGGCTATTTTGAGCTCTCCATCCTGAGCATGAAAAATAGAAATATCTCTCCTTTCAGAGCTAAATTCAGCTTTAAGCTATGGTCTGAGGGTCTGATAAAATCTAAGGCTGTTTTTGGACATCTGCATGTTCAGGAATGCTCACAATATAATTTGATTCAGAGAGTATTGAGGAACATCCATGGATTCCAGTACAAATTTTATCACATCTCAGAAAAAAACCTAAACACATAAGGAAGCTATTCCCTGCCTTCCCGAGGATTTAATGATATTTATTTTATGTATTTTATCTTTGAGAGGAAACCTATGTAAAGGACTTTGAAAGAAGCACCTCACAGCAGGTTGTTTCTGGTGAATGTCTGAGCAGCAGCATCCTAAAAGTCAGCAAAAGAAGAGTACCTATGTATAAGCAGTTTAGTACATGGTGTAACTCCAGTGAGGATAGAAAACTGATATTAATTTAATGAATCATGTTTTAGGATGAAAGATGCATTAATTTCACCCATCAGTCTCTCAGATGAAAGAACCTGGTGTGATGTAAGGCGTGTGTTATGTTACATGATAATTGAAATCAAGTAATAAACAAAAACAGAGGATTTCGTCACTGCACAGAGCTATCAATACCAAAAATGTGCCGTGTCGACTAATTAGATCCACGGTCATGAAAACAACCTCATCCCTCAGGCAGTGTGAAGTGTATAAAAGCTCTCTCCACTCAAGGCTCTTCCAACCTCTTCTCTTCACTCAAGGCTCGTCCAACCTCTTGCCTTCACTCGTTCTTCTCAGCCAATTGGGTAAGTCTGAATTTGCTCTTTCCAGCTTCTGGAATAGCTCTTTGCTACTGATTTAATCTAGGATGGTCTCTTCCATTAGGAACTAGTGGGTAAAATTTTAGGTGAAAAGATTGCTCTTACAAAAGGGCTTAAAAGTGTTATGGATCGATGTTCTCTGGCATTCAAGACTGGCTTTTAATTTCAAAGCTAACTCAAAGTTTCTTGATATGGCAGAAAATCATTAGCTCACTTCCAATTGCTGAAGAAATGGTGTGACTAGTTCAATATGCATTCCTCTGCTCTCTTATTTGTATGGATAACTGGAAATAATTTGGAAAAGGGTAAGTCTTCATGGTTCACAGGGGAATGCTGAGCTTAGAAGAAGACATTGCATTATCTGCAGCTTATTCTGTTGCAGATCACTCAAGGTGCTTTTACATTAATTCAAAATAAATGGGCTTGAATGCTACCAGAGATTGGGCACTGGCTTGAAGCAGGACAGAGAGAGGAATTGAGAGCTGTGGAAAAGGCACTATAAGAATTACTTAAATGAAGAGAAGAGGGGTCATGGAGGGAATTTAAGGCATTGGATGGCTCTGGGTTTTCCCTGTTAATGGGGGCAAGTTGTTTGGAATGAGATATTTTTCAAAAGAGTTGGAAGCCAGACTCAAAATGCTGCGATGTTAAGCTACTTGTAAATGTCCCTGATTCAATGTTTGGAAATTTGAGACAATAATCTTTGCAATTCCCTGCTAATGGTCTCACCAAACAAGTTACTGAGCAAATCTGAATAGACAATGACTTATAATCCCTCTTCTCACAAGGATCAGCACAAAGGAGATCAGTGGGAATGAAGAGTTAGAGTCATGAAATCATGCATAATAACTCACTCCATTCTTGGGGGAGTCCCAGTCCTTGCTGATCCGCTGACTCATCAAAGCATCTGAGCAAATAACTTTGCTCTTCTGCTTCAATTTTAATTTCTAATAGACAGGGTAAATTGGTGTACTTGAATTAACGCTTGTTGAGGAAAAGCAGCCAACTCTATAGCATTTTTTTAATGCAAATAATGTATTGTACTTGTAGATTGACCTCCATCCCTACAAGATGTCTTGCTATGACCTGGCCACCACCTCCGCCTGCGGTGTCATCCGTCCCCAGCCCCTCGCTGACAGTGGGAATGAGCCGTGTGTCCGCCAGTGCCCTGATTCTACAACTGTGATCCAGCCACCTCCCGTCGCCGTCACCTTCCCTGGCCCCATCCTCAGCTCTTTCCCCCAGGATGCAGTTGTGGGATCTGCTGGAGCACCCGTCCTTGGGGGCTATGGGGGCTTTGGCTCCCTTGGCTCTGGGGGTTATGGCTATGGAGGCTTTGGGGGTCTCTATGGCTCTGGGGGCTATGGCTCCCTGGGTTTTGGGGGTCTCTATGGCTCTGGGGGCTATGGCTCCCTGGGCTTTGGGGGTCTCTATGGCTCTGGAGGCTATGGCTATGGGGGTCCGTGTGGC
>NW_010203648.1:24405-28231 GCF_000695765.1 Mesitornis unicolor
TGCATCCCTTCCTCCTACCGGTACGGCAGGTACAGCCGCGGCATCTGCGGGCCCTGCTAAATCCTGCAGAAGCATTCCCTGTCTAAGTGCTACAATTTTGACCCTCAACTGAGCTTCTGAGCAAGGGCCACAGCATCAAAGACTTCCACTTAATATGGGGGAGTCGGAAAAGCTCCATAAATTACACTTCTCATTCCCTTCTTCATTTGTTTCATCTCTTCCTTGCCCTTGCCAATGGCTAAATGTGTAACTCCACCATCATCCCAGAGGGCACTTGCTCCTCCCTGAAACGGTCACCTTCTGGGAGAAGCCTGAAGAAACAACTCTCCTGAAGCCCAGAGGAACAACCTGCCTGCCTTTGCCTTACGTGTCTTTCTCCAGTGGATGTTTTCCTGTCCTTGCAATAAAAAGCCTGCATCCAACGCCTGCCTCTCTGCCTTTCCTTTCAGAGCCCTGTGTGGGTTGCAGGCCTCCCTCACCCTGCATATGGACACTATTGGCTGGGTTAGGGTGGTCCCTCAGCCCCATCAGAGCTGGGTCGAGCTGCCTTTTGGGAGACCCCAAGGTCCTGGCCACGCATGGTCCTGCTGCCAAGAAACCTCTCTGTGCAGGCTTTCATTGCTACTGAGCTGAAATGATCATCTGAGGTCTCCCCTACACTAATTATTGTAGCTATCAGGCTTCAAGGAGTTAGTCCAAGTTTTTCCACTAGTTAATTCAGTGCTGGAATTCTTTTTAATTTTACATCTTCCCAAATGGTGTCCTAGAATTCATCAAACTGTGTTCAAGGACATAGTAAAAATATGTGGCCCGAAGTTCTGTCAAAGCAGCTTCTGGAAAGGAGCAATAGGAGGAAGGTAAACAATGGGGAGCTATTTTTAAGATGCGTATCTGATGAGCAAAGATCAAGCACTACCTCTCCTTTTTGGGTTAATCACTTCTGTGATAACAGTTGCCTCAGGGAAGTTTTAGCTGAGCCTAAGTCATCTGGGTGAAGTCAAAAGAATATGAGCTGATGCACTGGTGGAGAGGAAAGGCTCCTGCCTTGTTGGTTTAAGGAAATAGCTCTCTCCCTGCTGCTTTCTCCCTTCTCACATGGCTTGAGGAAAGGATGCTGTTGCCATGAATTCCCAGGACCTCAACAACCAACCTCCTGCCTTGTGCTGCTCCAGCCATGCATCTCCTTGGCTCAGGTACCTCCTTTCTGCTGAACAAAGTCCTTTTTCCTCCCAGCTGGTTCAGCCCAGGGCAGTTCCTAGGATGAATTTACAAAACACGGGTGCCTGCTTTCCTTTCCATTTCTCTTCTGCTCAACACCAGGATCCTGGTTCTCATGCACAGCCTCTAAGAGGTGCTTTAGCATAAATCGTATGTGAGCAACTGAGCTCCTGCTGCCAACTCTTCCAGCGGCTCCTGATGAGGCAGTGCCAGGCAGGTACCAGCCAGCACCCAATTAGAAGTGGATTGTGTCAGGCAGCAAGTGCCTAGCCCAAGATAACAAGATTGGTGAGAGCTATTAGCACCCAGCTGACACGATTACACAGCTTCTATTTGGGCTGGATGCTTGTTCAGGGTGAGCTCATGTCTGATTGCAAAACAGTGGATAGAGATACCTTTTCTGTCAGTGTCTAATGTTATATTGGAGTTCTAGAAATGGAGGGACTTCACTGCATTGTTACTCAAGGAACAGTCCCAGAAAACCTCTTATTTTTTACGTTAATAGTGTTAGCACGTAATTTGGGAGCACTCTGTTTTGTGTGCTGATAATATAAAGCTGAGTGACATTAAACAGGAGGGAATCAGACTTTAGGACTGGAAAAACAAGACGGCTTAACTGATGGGAGTAACAGTAAGGGTCTGATCTTCAGTAACACAGTGCAAAGCGTGCTGACTATGGAGGAAAGACGTGGTGTAACACAGGTTATAACCAGAAAGAAGTGACAGAAGAGGAAAAATTCTCTGAGTGGCCCCAAAGAGGTGATGGGAAGGCACAGGGAGATTGCATTCTCTGGAGTGAATCCACAAAATTCACTCCAGAGAATGCACTCAAGAGACCGCATCTGGAATATTGCATCCAGTTCTGGGCCCTCAGTTCAAGAAGGACAGAAACTGCTGGAGAGAGTCCAGCACAGGGCTACAAAGATGATGGAGGGAGTGGAGCATCTCCCTTCTGAGGAGCGGCTGAGGGAGCTGGGGCTCTTTAGTTTGCAGAAGAGGAGACTGAGGGGAGACCTCATTCATGTTTAGAAATATATAAAGGGTGAGCGTCACGAGGATGGAGCCAGGCTCTTCTTGGTGACAAACAATGATAAGACAAGGGGTAACGGACACAAACTGGAACACAGGAGGTTCCACTTCAATTGGAGAAGAAACTTCTTCTCAGTGAGGGTGACAGAGCCCTGGCCCAGGCTGCCCAGAGAGGTTGTGGAGTCTCCTTCTCTGCAGACATTCAAAACCCGCCTGGACGCCTTCCTGTGTAACCTCATCTGGGTGTTCCTGCTCCGGCAGGGGGATTGGACTGGATGAGCTTTGGAGGTCCCTTCCTATCCCTCATGGTCTGGGGTTCTGTGATTCTGTGAAAATAGGAATGGCACTAATCTCAAGTTAGTTGATCTTTGTGGTAGAGGGGGAGTGCTATGGAGATAGCCCCTTAAGAGACTCCCCACAACTCCAAATATCAGACCAATCCCCGAAGCAGGGCCAAGCCAATCAGTACCTGTGCAAATTAATGCGTTTAAGAGGAGTGCAGAACACAGTCCCCTCTCTCCTTGCCTGGCCTTTGTAATGCTACTACCTGCTCGCAGTTCATCGCTGCACTTCCGTAACTGAATCATTCCTCTGCCTGACAGGAAGAAGATTATCTCTGAACTGCCAACCGCTTGTCTGCAGCTAGAAAAGGAGAAACGAGGAAGCACCTCTTCTTTCAAAGGTAAGGCAAGATGCATGATAGTCCACCACAAACTATGTAGAGATCATAATTTACACTACAGCTGTTGGGTACCAAATTTTGGACAAGAAGAGAGAGAGACATGACTTGGATGCAGGAAACCTTTATTGTGCCCAGAGGGGCAGGAGACACTATCACAGATATGGTGGGCCAGACTCAGAGAGTTTATGCATGCAGGGAGAGGAAGAGCAATGCATTTGACTCCAGATGCCAACTCAATGCAGGATTCCAACTACCAAGAACTTGGCAATTGAGATGCAGCTCTGTGTGTGGGTCTAGCAGGGCCCACAGGTGTCCCACAGCTTCTTGCTGTAGCGGGGCACCACGCAAGGGCTGCAGGCAGGAGAAGCGTAGGCTCTGCCAAAGGTGCAGAGGCCCCCCGAGCCCTGCGTGGCCCCGGCACCGTACAGGCCCCCCAGCCCCAGGGAGCCCCCAAAGGCGGGTGCTCCGGAGGAGCCCACCACGGCCTGCTGGGGGAAGGAGCTGAGGATGGGGCCGGGGAAGGTGACCACCACGGGTGGCGGCTGGATGAAGGCTGACGAGTCAGGGCACTGGCGGGCACACAGCTCATTGCAGCTCTCAGCGATGGGCTGGGGGATGGCAACGCTGGTTTTTGGTGGGCACAGGTCGTAGCAAGACATCTTTGTGTGAGAGAGATGAGCCTGAAAGAGACAATCACAAAGATGGGTGTCATGAGCAACGAAGAGATCCCCCATCCCAGAAGTGCCCAGTTGCCAAAGCTGCCCTGGACCTCGATGGTCCCAGACTTCTACAGGTCCTCGCTCTGCATGTTCCAGCCACTGGCCTATTTCTTCCTCCCACCCTGGCTCAGCCTGCCCTGGCCGTACAAACCTGCGGCCAGCACAGCCCCTGCTGCCA
>NW_010203648.1:28389-29060 GCF_000695765.1 Mesitornis unicolor
ACTGAATATGCTGGGGACAGATGGCCCATGGCATCCGAGCCCTGACTCCTCCCTGCGTGGCACGGGGCTGTTTTGCTGATGCTGATTCCTCAGCAGCCCCAACCCACTCTATCAGCTCCTGCAATTACCCTGCTCGGATGCTTGCCAGCTGCCACCTAATGAGTTAAATGAGCCCCGCTCTCTTTTCATTATCTTGACTGTAATAGGGCACACAGTGTGACAAAGGCTGAATGCAAACACCCTGCATGCCATAGCTCTTCCCCAGATGACTTGGCCTCCATTTTGCACCCATTCCTGTTTTGCAGACGTACACTGTGTGGCTGTTATCTCCAGAGGCACAAGGTTACGAAACACCAAAACAAAGGCCCTCCAGTTGGGCACTGCCTGCTCAGTACCATGCATCACTCGCAGCCCAACACAGCCAGTGTCCATGCACCTGCAGGAGTTAGACATTGACCTCTGTGAGTCCACGGGAGAAAGATCCCCATATGGTGTTCCCCAAAGTGCATGGTGTAAGGAGCAAAGACCCGGACCTGGGCTCACATTGGGCAGACTTGGTCCAGTCCTGTCCCAGCATACCTAGCCCTGCTGAGGTGATCCCCATTGCTGTGGAAGGTGCTGGGCAGGGATTACCCTCGGGATACTCTGGAGATGGGAATTCTGTGAGCACA
>NW_010203649.1:0-2903 GCF_000695765.1 Mesitornis unicolor
AGCACTGGCCAGATTAAGTTCCAGCTGCGCTCTGGCACTTCAAATTTTCTCCTTTCATAGCCTCACGGTAGCCCTGTACTCCTCCTGAGTTTCCTGCCCCTTCTTCCAAAGATCATAAACTCTCTTCTTTTTCCTGAGCTCTAGCCAGAGCTCTCTGTTCAGCCAGGCCGGTCTTCTCCCCCGCCGGCTCACTTTCCTACACACGGGGACGGCCTGTTCCTGCGTCTTTAAGAGTTCCTACTTGAAGAGTGTCCAGATTTCCTGAAAACTTTGCCTTTCAGAAACTCTGCCAACAAAGTCCCTAAACAGGCCAAAGTTTCCCCGCCAAAAGACCAAAGTGGCAGTTCTGCTAACCCCTCTCCTTGCTTCTCCAAGGACAGAAACCTCTATCATTTCATGATTGCTGTGACCAAAACAGCCTCCAACCATCACATCCCCCACAAGACCTTCCCTGTTTACAAACAGCAGGTCCAGCACGACACCTTCCCGTGTCAGCTGCTTTACCAGGTTGTAGCAATTAAGGCACGGACTTCACTTAACAGTGCAAGCAAAGACATTTATTATCTCTCAAACTCCATATTTTTGTGTTTCTTAACTGTCCACACCCAGACAAAGCGGTTACCATTGGTTGAAACCCTGTGTTCACGCAACTGAACTCCCTCACAACTGGTTCAGGCAATGCAGCGCACACAGCTGAGATTGGCAGATTGTGATTCCGCAAACTTGTGTACTGCACAAGCCCTCCTGGCTCAAGGACAGAGCGCCACTCGTCAAGGTCAAAGTTGTAATCAACTGGAACTCGTCCACCCCTACACCGGCTGTGTCAGGAAGTGATTTTCCACACACTCCAGGAACCTCCAGGACTGTTCGCTCTCTGCTGTGTTATATTTCCAGCCGATACTCGGCAAGTTACAGTGCCCTACAAGTGCAAGGGAAAGCGATCGCGAGGCTTCTCCCAGCTACCTATGGAATATTTTGTCTACGTCTTCATCCTGGTTAGGTGGTCTATAACAAGCTCCCACTGTGATATCTGACTTGGTGTCTTTCCCCTTGATTCTCACCCATAGGCACTCAACCTTGTTGTCACTATCGCTAACCTCTAGGCAGTCACAGCATTCCCTAACATACATGGCCACCCCACCACCTTTCCTTCCTTGCCTATCCCTTCTGAAGAGCTTATACCCCTCTATGGAAACACTCCAGTTGAGTGATTCATTCCACCATGTTTCTGTGATAGCCACTATATCGTAGTTATCCCAATGCACAATAGCTTCCAGTTCCTCCTGCTCATTGCCCATGCTGCTTGCATTGGTACAGACAAACTTCAGTCTGTCTAGACGCCTTGCAACCTTTCCACAGGGAGAAGTCCTAATTTCGGCCAGGCCATTTTCAGGGACTTCCACAGTCACTAACCCGTCAGTGACCCTTGCACCTTGGTTGCTATATGGGACTCCATTCCCTGCCTCCACTGTATGGTAGTTCAAAGAGTCTCACTAGCACACCATCCCACACATCTCGACGCTTCACCCACAGGCTCATCTCTAGTGCGTTGTGTTATATCCACTTCACCCCCTCCATCCTTCAAATCTATTTTAACGCCCTGCCTTTGAGCTCTGCTAACTCTTGTCCCAGGCACCTTGTCCTCTTTTGAGATAGACGTACCCCATCTTTTGTCACCAAAGCTGGTGAAGTGTAAGTTGATCGGTGATTAAAAGACCCAAAGTCCTGCCTGTAGTACCAGACTCTGGGCCAGGCATTGATCTGTTGGCTCTTTCTCTCTTCAGTCATTGCTCTTGGCTTTTGCTGCCCCAGCCTCTGCACCTTTTTATGTCCAGACTAAGAAGACCTGGAGCACTATGGACGCCTGCACAGCAGCGCTGGCCACAAGATCAAAAGTGTCTTTCTCAACTTTGTCCCGATAAAATAGTGCTGTAGTCCTTAGAAAATGTCAGTTTTCTTCCGGAGAAATTCTGAAATTCACAGGAAGTCTGTCCCACTGAATGAAGATAAAGCACCAGTTCCCCGCACCCAAGGGTCCCCCACTATGAGGACTGGGTGAGTGGCCCCTAGGGGAGTAGAGAGGGCCAGGGGACGCTCACCAGGAGGGGACGGGCACCAGCTTCTGCGTGGTGGGGTCCGTCGTGGTGGCGGACGGAGCCTGGGGGGAAGCGGGGTCGGTGGAGGAGCCTTGGGAGCACTGTGAGGACGCAGCTCTGCCGTCTCCTGGCAACGCTCGGCCTCGCCCCTTCGTGTCTGGTCGTCGTGTGTCTGACGTCACTTCCCACATGACGGAATCGGTGGCCCCTCGTGGTGGCGGGCATGGCAGAGGCAGCGGAGGCTCCCAGTGCCGGTCCTGGAGTGGGCCCATGGGCGATGGCTGGCGGCAGCCGGCCCCGGGGCGGGCGGGCTTGGGGGTGGGGAAGGCCCTGAGGAGGCGGCAGAGATCGGGGAGACGGATCTGAGCCTTTGGGCCACCGGCAGCTGGGGTGAGTGGGGCCGGGGTGCACGGCGGGGCTGGGGGAACTGGGATAAGGGTCGGTCCCATCAAAGCAAGACTTGGCTGAATTGGGGCTGGGAGAGCTGGGACCAGTCTAAAACCCATCACAGTGGACCTGGGCTGAAGTGGGAGAGGGTTTGCCGGAACTCTTAACTGGTCCGTCTCTGACCATTCCACTGGTCCCAGTTCCTCCCACAGACTGGTAAGGGTCGGTCCCATCAAAGCAAGACTTGGCTGAATTGGGGCTGGGAGAGCTGGGACCAGTCTAAAACCCATCACAGTGGACCTGGGCTGAAGTGGGAGAGGGTTTGCCGGAACTCTTAACTGGTCCGTCTCTGACCATTCCACTGGTCCCAGTTCCTCCCACAGACTGGGTGGAGGCCATCCAGTCCTGCCTGCACATGCC
>NW_010203649.1:3094-3714 GCF_000695765.1 Mesitornis unicolor
GAGCAGGTCCGGGGCGAACGTGAGATTACCCAGAACCAGAAACAGCAGCGCGATGGGATCAACCACGTCCAGCAGGTACAGGGGACTGGGAGGGACTGGAAGGGTGCTGAGGCGTGCTGGGAGCTCAAGGGCTGCCTCAAGTGGAGGCAGGATTTTGGACAGAGCTTCAACCTCCTCCCGTCCTGACAGACCCACCCGAAAGACCGATCCCACGCCTGCAGCCAATGTGAGAAGAGCTTCAGATTCAGCTCCAAACTGGCCGAGCACGTCCAGACCCACAGCAAGGAGAAGCCCTACAAGTGCCCTGACTGTGGCAAGTCCGTCAGGAAAAAGTGCAACCTGGTCCAGCACCAGAAGACCCACGGCCATAAAAAGCTCCACCAGTGCAAAGAGTGTGGGAAGTCGTTTAAGAAAAAGATCTTTCTGATCCGGCACCAGCGGATCCACAGCGGTGAGCAGCCCTACAAGTGTGGAGAGTGTGGGAAGGCCTTCAGTCAGAACTCCCACGTGATCACACACCAGCGCATCCACAGCGGGGAGCGGCCCTACAAGTGTGGGGAGTGCAGGAAGAGCTTCTCAGATAGCTCCAGCCTGATCAGACACCAGCGGATACACAGCCG
>NW_010203649.1:4369-8139 GCF_000695765.1 Mesitornis unicolor
AGCCCCACGCCAGGGAGAAGCCCCATGGCTGAGGCAAGTGCTTCCATGAGAAGCGTGTTGTGGTTCTACAGTTGATCTGTCACCCGATGTCTCCCCGCCTGGAGAGTGGGTTCAGGAACAGACAGAGAGATTCTTGTGTTTAAACAGACTTCTGTTTTAAATAATGATAAAAAGTATATTAATAGTAGTTGTAACATGAAATGGATGGAGTTATTGTATTGTATTGTATTGAGGGCAAGCCACCTGGGGCGTGGCAAACAGGACAGGCAAACACGGCGTGGTGCAGCATTTTGAGGGCAGTTCACGCAGGCAGGGTGAGCAGGAAGGGCGCTGAGTTTCGGCCACAGCAGCTGGTGAGCAATGGTTACCACCAGGCAGAGAGTCATGGCCTCCCTCAGCCATGCACCCCCCAAGGCAGACCCAGGGTTCCACATGGGGCAATATGGTAGCCCCTCAAAGGTGTGTTCTAACGCCCATACAATTTCACAGCCTATTTATTCATTTCCTAACAATAGCAGAATCATTCAAGCATACATAAAATGATCACCTTTTACTATACCCCTCACCCTGATTGATTCCCCACTATCACCCCACATAAGACATTGAACTACCCCTATATGATTTTTGACATAGAAAAGTTATGGCCCATTCTTCTTATGCCTATCCTAAGCACCTGGATACACATCTCCTACCATGGCCCATTCTTCTTAACTTTGTGTAGAGGTCAAAGTATTCTTTTAGCTCTACTGCTAAAACAGAGGCCTACTTTAGTCAGCTAAAATTTCTTATGCCTATAACTTTTCCCCCCTTTGAAAGTATTGATAATCAATTTTTCAATACTTTTATTCAAATGATTTTTTTTCTTTAATATTTCTTGTTTTTTGCGTGATACAAAACCACGATTGTCATATGGTGGTGGATCATTGTAGGTCATTCTTCTTATGCCTATCCTAAGCACCTGGATACACATCTCCTACCATGGCCCATTCTTCTTAACTTTGTGTAGAGGTCAAAGTATTCTTTTAGCTCTACTGCTAAAACAGAGGCCTACTTTAGTCAGCTAAAATTTCTTATGCCTATAACTTTTCCCCCCTTTGAAAGTATTGATAATCAATTTTTCAATACTTTTATTCAAATGATTTTTTTTCTTTAATATTTCTTGTTTTTTGCGTGATACAAAACCACGATTGTCATATGGTGGTGGATCATTGTAGGTATTTCATATTATCTTGACAAGGCAGTTAAAATTTTTCAATTCCATGATATTTTTCTATCAAGTTCTCTTTTTATACAAAGATACATTAAATAAATTGCCAGAATCACTATAATCAATAGCAGCAGTGTTTCGAGTAGTGATTCTATCCAGGACTTCAAGTTCAGGCTCAATCCTTTAAAAATTTTATCTATCCAGCTTTCTGTCATGTCCTTTTCAATTTCTTGTGTCTCTTCTTCAGCTTTTTCTAGCTGATCCAAATCATGCTCTACATCTGCAGTAACATTTGGGATATTTATACAACAGTGATCTATTCTGTCCTTTAAAAAATCCACACATCCCATGTTCCTTCAGCAACAACATATCTAAGGCCATTCGGTTCTGTAAAGTCATTCTAGTAGTGGCCTGTAGCTGTTTATTTATGTCTATGAGTACTTTTTGTGTAGCATTAGCCAATCGTTAAACCTGTCGGGTTAATTGATACAACCATTTTCTGTTTCTATAGGATGCTGTAGGATTTAAGAGGGATTCTAATGCCCATCCAGTCTTTCCTGCTGTACTTGGCTCATTCCAAACATCATTGTTGTTCAATTCTGTTCTCTTTGCTCGTGTTAAGTGCAAATTTTCATTATTGCCCTTAAAGGGAGATTTCTTCCATATTGGACACAGTGTGCGCAACCCCAGAGTAATTTGCTTTACCTTTCCATCAATGGGTAAATGGGAGGTCCAAGTCCCATCACTTAATGCCCAGACTAAGTATCCCAGGCTTGGGATCATATCTTTCTTGCAATTAACCATAGTCTCTCCTTCTGCATGTAGATCAGTTTTAAATCCTCGGCAAATACATCCAGATCTTAAAACAGATGCCAATGGGTGTACCTTTTGGAATGCCTGTTCTACTGTACTGCAATAACAAATTTGTTCACATTCCCACCAAGGGACCTCTTTCTTTTTCTCTGGCATTTTTGACTGCAATTGTCTCATTTGATATCAATTCCAACCCATCCCATTGGAAGCACTACGGGGTTTTTTGCCATGTATTTAAATTGGAGATGGATGCCCAAAGTCCAAATGGAATCCCATCCTTTAACTTCTTTAGGACTTGTTCCATCTTCATTGCATGCTATGATTACTCGAGACATGTTCTGTTTTATGGGCTGGTCATATTTACACCATCCAACATCTCCAAACTTATCCATTGCAACAAATGGAGGATTAAACAGCTTATAACAGTCTACTCTATTTCCTGGAGATTTCCATTCCATTTTAATCATACTCACTTGTTCTTCCCATTTAGTGATGGGCTTTTGTAAGCATGGCTTAGTCAAATTCATTGTTAAAATCATGGAACAGGTTCTCCAACTGCCCGTGGTATTGGCAGGCAGACAGTGATTTGTGACATACTCTGTAAATTTGCAAATTCTTTGATCAATCCAATCATCAAATTTTCCTCCTGGGTTATCCCTGATACTGAAATTACCTGTCCAGAAGCCTAATAGGTCTGATTTTGGGCCCGAACGTGTGTCAACCGTGTGATCCGATGTAGCCACCCAATTTTGATCCATGTTTCCACCACCATAGACTGCCAAATAAGCAAATAAACAAGATTAATCATGCTTTAAAGTTCATTTCAAAGTCTCTGGGTCTCCAACCACTCTCCAGTTGACAGGCGGGGTCTTCTTCACTCGGGTGTAGTGGATCCATGCATCTGATAGCGCAATCCTGACTGCAGTAAAAGTGGTCAGCAACACCTGGTACGGCCCTTTCCACCTTTCCTGCAGAGATTCTTCATTCCAATGCAAGTGGAAGCGCTTGGGGCCATTTCAATTGAGCTTCCTAGCAAATTTTACTGATTTGTCTTTTCAAGGTTTGGTTCATTCTTTCTACTTTCCCACTGGACTGTGGCCTCCAAGGAGTATGCAAGTCCCAGGCAATTCCTAAGCCCTTGCTTACTTCTTGTACCACTGTAGCCACAAAATGCGGTCCTCTGTCTGATGACATTCCAAGTGGGACTCCAAACCTTGGAATAATTTCTTGCAATAACCATTTGACAGCTTCCTTAGCCTGATTCTTGTGGCAGGGAAAGGCTTCTGGTCATCCAGAAAAGCTGTCAACCCCAACCAACACGTATTTGTACCCACTGCATTTAGGGAATTCTGTGAAATCAATTTGCCAAAAATCCCCTGGCTCTACTCCTGTTTTTTTTTTCTGCCCAATTGGACTTTCTTTCATACTACTGGATTATTCTTTAAACAAATCTCACATTTTGCAGACACTGATTTAGCCATTTCTAACATTTTTACTGATATCATATTTTGCTTTAAAAGCTGTACCAAGGCTTCTGCACCCCAATGACATCCATGATGTTTTACCTGCAAGATTTCCCTCATAATCAAAGGAGGCACCACTACTTGTCCCTTGCTGGTAACCCACCGTCTTTCCTGATTTTTCTTTGTATTTACCAACTGTGCCAATTTATCATCTTCTCCAGAATATTTTGGAGATTCTTTGGGATGTTCTACAGTGCTAGTGGGAATCAGTGCCATTTGTGGTGTCG
>NW_010203650.1:0-27568 GCF_000695765.1 Mesitornis unicolor
CATGGATTTTTGTGTGTTTAATTGGCCTAGCTGGTCCTCAACTAACTCCTCATGTATTTCGGGAGCTTTACTCTGCTCTCCTTCCCTGTACTCTGGCCCGTGAGATTGGGCACTCGGCGAGCATCTGCCTTTATTAAAGATCGAAGCAAAGGTGGCAGTAAGCACCTCAGCCTTGTCTTCATCCCTAGTCACCATTTTCCCCTTTTCATCCCTTAAGGACTGGAGATTCTCCCTGGTCCTTCTCTTACTATTAATGTATTTGTAAAATGATTTTTTTATTGTCTTTCACTGAACTAGATGATCCTGCTCTGGCAGGGGGGTTGGACTAGATGATCTTTCAAGGTCCCTTCCAACTCCTAATATTCTGTGTTTCTGTCATGAAGAAGGAAAAGAATATCCTTCCTCCAAATAGAAGACAAACTTTCAGAAACATTCATTGTAATATGAGAAGAGAGATTGATTTTGAGGTTTTGTGTATTAGATTTAAAATAAACAATTTCAGTCTTCATTTTAAACAATGAATTTTTCAGAAACGATATCACTGTTGCAGATAACACCTCTAAATGATCCTTTATCTTCCAGGTCAGTACTCTAACATGTTAAACCATCTTCTGCCAAAATCATGAAATGTCTGAAGTTCAAGGGTTAAAAGTACTTATAGAAAGAAGGAAAAAAGTGTATATGTGATGATAAAGGGATGAAAAAGTTTACTTTTTTTTCAAGTCTGGTATTTATGCTTATACTTATAGAAAGAAGGAAAAAAGTGGATATGTGATGATAAAGGGATGAAAAAGATTACTTTTTTTTCAAGTCTGGTATTTATGCTTTCTACTCTAAGCAAACTTATAATCCAGAAAAATATCTTGATGAGCAAGAAGTCACACAATGTTTCGTTTTACTGTCACATGTCACCTTTCCGTCATATCAATTTCAGAGTGAACAAAACAACGCTTTTCAAAGAAGTGTTGTGATGCCTAATCATGAATATGTAAAAATCATCTTTAATTCTTTTTGCACACATTACTGTTCCTGTTTCTAAATATGATGGTAGCTAAATCTGGTTTATCTAGCTAATATGATTAGAGATTCTTGATAGACACTGTAGAAAATACAGGTAGTAAAGCAGTAGAGGCAGCAGAGATTATTAAATCTTCCATTAGTTTTCTTAAGCAGGCTGCTATAAAGTAATAATATCCATGCCCTCCATGACTTTTATAATCTATGCATATCACATAGTAAATATTCCTGAACTGTATCTTCAGCAAACGGTGTATCAAAGAAATAAATGCATCACTGTACATGTAAAAGATTATAATGGAAAACAGACAACTTGAATCATCATTTGCAGTTAACTTCATATCTTCATAGACATTTTAAGTAAACCTGTAGTTGAGTTACTGCCGAAAGAAGCATATTTTTCTCCCTTGTCTCAGTGTGCCGAGGTGGTGTTTTTTTTTCTTTACCCTGTGAACTCCTACAGAAAAATAAGTTTGTCCTTTCGTCACAGGACCAGTACACATTGGATTATGTTCTATATATTTGCATATTTACTTGGATTAGTTCTGTTCCATACAAGTGTCTGCTTTTCTTCACTGTCTGTAAATGGAATCTAAGATGACTAACTCAGAGGTAGAAGTCAAAATTAGACTTCTTTCTCTGGTCAGATGACTCTCATCAATAACATCCAGAGACAGCTCTAGGGTCTTTGCACCTTAGCCCTTCATGAAAGGAACTCACTGGGTTCCTGATGAGAAGTAGTCAACCATCAAGTAGGTTGGCAGCAGCCCTCTATCTATTGGAAACCATTACAGTCTTCCATTTCAACTTCTGAGTTGAAAATATAAGTAATTGCTGCCCCCAGATAAGACATTAATAGAGTTTGGGCCTAAGCAAATTACATTTCTTTATTTTCTTCCCTATTTTGAGACATCACTAATGCAGCATAATATTTAATCCTGTCTACCTAATACTGTTTTGTTACTTTTCCTTCAAAAAACCACAAAAAATTAAGCTGGTGCAGAAGAGAAATTGAGACCAAAGTTTAAAGAAAAGCAGAAACACTGGGATATTTACTCCTCCTTTCCCTGCCCCCAGCAAGAAAACACAAAACACTAGATTATATTTTCAGGTTTCTAGCTGACAGTATTGCAATTCAAATATGATATTGCATTTTTCCTTTAGTTCATTATTTATCTAGACTAATCAGATCATGTTTTATTTGCTTTATTTAAGAATTGTCTCATCTCTTCAAAGATAATTTTCAGTGTGTTTGATGCTAAAACATTACCAAATCATAAACATAATAATGAAGTCTTTTACAAATCTTGTCCCCCTATTTTTGTTTTCTTTTTATATTTTATGTACTACATAACCATTTGAAAAGTTTAATAGGCTTAAAAGAGATTATTTCTCATTTGATATTAAGATATTTTTTCAACTTATTACAGATCCATACATAGCTTTAGCTGGAAAGATTTGACTGTTGTGTTTAGGATGTATTCTGCAAAAAAGGGCTTTGAATTTTAATAAAATGAACACATGGTATTTATAAGCAAAGATAATAGTCATAACAGTATGAAAAACGGTAATACACAACGAAATTAACATTTCTAACTAGCTGGTTTTTAACTATTATTTTTCATAAATCTGTTTATAGACTAAGGTGAAAGTCCAGCAAATCACTGAAGCATGTGTTTAATTCAGTCATATATCAAGCATTAAATACATGCTTAAGTATTTTAACTCAGGGTAAACAACAATAAATGTATGTAATGTTATCGAAAAATAAAGACTCTAATCTAATATAATTAAATATATTTAAATTCTTTGCAGTGGATAAATGGGTTTTTCAAAATGTTCAAGCCAATGGATTTTCAATGCATATAACCTTTAAAAAAAGTAAACATCTTTGATCTTTCTTTTGTATTTAGATTTCAATCAATTTCTTCACCAAAACCCATGCAATTTCTAAAACGTAACAACTTGCAGATAGCATTTGAAATTTTATTACAGTGTTTTGCTAAGGTGATACCTCAGCTTTTAGGTATACATTGTATTTAATATTTCACAAATAATTATGAGTATATTTGCTGTAACATTGAAAAACTTTAAAAGATATTAATGTTTTTAATAGTAATTCAATGTTCATAAAGATATCAAAATAGAACCTATGAATTGTAGCCAGAAAGACATATTATTTCCTTCCCTAATTATAAAGTGACCTGGAATGACAACTTCACCTACAGATGTCCAAATTAAAGGCAGAAGGATTTTGCCTTAGTAAGCTTCTATAAAATTGTCATAATATTGTATCAACAAAAACAAAGATCATAAAATCATGGAATGATTTGAGTTAAAAGGGATCTTTAGAGTCATCTAGTCCAACATTCTTGCAAAAAGCAGGGACACCTGTCACTAGACCAGGTTGCTCAATGCTCCATCCAACTTGACCTTGGTCACTTCCGATGATGAGATGTTATTAGCTTCTCTTGGAAACCTGTACCAGTGTCTCACCACCTTCATCATAAAAAATTTCTTCCATATGTCCAATCTGAACCTACTCTATTTCAGTTGAAAATCATTATCCCTTGTTCTGTCACTAAAGTCTTGCTGAGAAGTCTCTGTCTTTCTTGTATCCCCCCTTTAAGCATTGAAAAACTTCAATAAGATGTGCCTGGAGCCTTTTCTTCTCCAGATTCAACCACTCCAGCTCTCTGAGTCTTTCTTCATAGGTGAAATGTTCCATCCCTCTGACCATTTTCATAGCCCTCCTCTGGACCTTCTCCAACAGGTCCATGTCTTTCTTGTACTGAGGACTTCAGAACTGGGTGAAGTACTCCAGGCTGGGTCTCACAAGTGTGGAGTAAAGGGTGGAGAATCACCTCTGACTTGCTGGCCACACTTATTGTGCAACCCAGATGAGACATGGCATTAAAAAATTAATGTAATTAACTCCACACACACAAATGTTATAAAAATAATAAATTTATTTTATTTATTATTTTTTAAAATTAAATCTCTAAATTATTTGTCGGAGAAGTCTCAGAATATAAGCATCTCTCATACGCTGGATAGAAAAGTATATGAGTAGTAACCAAATTCAGAAATATGGATTGTGATTGATCATTGACATACAGAAATTCCACTATGTGAAACGAAATTAAAAGAAACTACAGTGTAAAGTAATTGGATCCTTACCTAACAAAATGAAATAGACAAATTGAAAGCTGTCTTCTACTTAGCTGCTTTAAAAAATAATTGTCCATGTGAAAGCAATATAGCAATTAAAAACTATCCCAGTCTTCAATACGTTCACAGGATTTTTATATTTTTCTTTCTTTTGTATTCTTGAAACTACTTTTGTATTAAAGCATTACTTTGTCCTGAAGGCTAGATGAAGTATTCAGACATTAAACCTGCTTGAAATCAGGCCTTGGACTTTATCATATGCTGTAATTCCTATTCAAAGCAAGAATTTAAAAATCAGTTCAGTATAAATGTTTGACTCAGACTGTGTACAGATAGGTATAAAAAAACCAAGCAAGATAATAAAACATTAGGCTTGCTTATTTCCCCCAAATCCCAGAGTGCTCTATTTCATTTTTCTGCTTGCTTCTGGAAGAGATAGTCATGGCTGCATACTTTTTTAAAAATACATGGCTAACAGTTTTTACCTCCTGTGACTGCAGAAGAGCCCTTTCAGCTTTTTTGAATTACTGTCTAGTCTGGGATCAAAATTTTGAACGCTTTTCTATTGTCAAAATTCAATGCAAGTGCCTGAGAGCTAATAGTTAAAAAGATAGTTAAGAAGAAAGAAAAAAAGAGCATTATTACTATTTTTTCAAATCCTTTAATATATAAACTACCTCATCAAAAGGTCATAAAAATTTAATTGCTGCAGTTAATACTGTATATGTGTAAACACATTAGGAGTCTCAAGAGTATCATGCAATAGCCATTTGTGCATGGATTTTGGTAAAGTAGAAAAACAAAGCACTCAGGCAAACCTAGCTCTTCAATTAAGACAGATTTTCCTTCAGTTTGCTGAAAAGGTTATTTTGCAAGGTTTCTTGCAGCATGGAGAAACCCAAAACAGAACTCAACTTTCCATAGAGCACTTTTGATAAAGACAAGTTTGACGCAAATCAAGAATCATAATTTTAAAAATAACACACATGATTCTTTCCAATTGCAATCACATCAGAACTGATTTATCTATATTGTAGGAGAGAGATGAGGCGAACATGAACCGTACTGTTCAGAACTGCTTGTCCTCAATAACGATCATTCAGCCCTCTAAGCACTGCTGTCTGCTTATCACACAACGTAAGTTATGCTGTTGCGAAAGTAGGTCTGATGACGCCTCACATACACATTCATGCAGCTCCCGCTCATTTTGCTACTGATTGACTGCAGACACTTTACACAATTTCTCTTAAAACTGTTAAATTGATCAAAGGTCAATACTGTCTTTCATCACATTCCCAGCTACTAACTCTATTAGATGATCAAGGTGACAAATCAATTGTAACTTTTGGAACTTGTTTAAGCCCTGTGCAAAGCCTTTTCTTATATCCTTTACTATTAGTAATGTCACTAATTTCTCTGTTGCATTTCAAGAATATTTTCCTTGCAAGGTTAATAGATTAGGAAAAACAGAAGCAGGCTTGAATATGGCTTCTGTTGTGAGGTAGTGTTTTTTTCTTTCCAAGCAGAATTTTCAGAAAGACATTGTAAAAATTTCTGAATATCCATTTTCTTAAAAATTAAGTCACCTTGTCAAAACATGAAAAACACTACAAGAAATTGTGACAAATACATAATACTATCAGCACACGCAATACATTCCAGTTGCAAGAACAACCTTATTGTCAATGAAAAGAAATTGATTAATATCAAAGTTCTTTGACATTTCATCAGTACTGTGAAAATCTCTTAATGTGTGAATATAGAAATGCTATAGAAACATTATAAAAAGAGATATCAAAGTAAACCAGACTGAAAATAAATAAGAAATAGATTCCACTGGGAACAAAACTGACTATAGATCACAGGATTCACAGGATTCAATTAGGCTGAATGGTATTTTACTGCATATATAGGGAAACTTATAATATTAATTATTATTTATTAAAGTGTAAGGTAGACATACATAAAAAAATCTGATATCAAATGAAATTGAAAATTTTTATCTTTTTATGCTTTCTTGCTCTCCTTTTGACAAAGATTCAAAATAAAGAGAAATAAAGGCTTTTTATTTTGCAGAGACACTGGAATACACTAGATGTGTGGTTTGAAGTACAATGAAGACAGGAAAACAATTCTATTGCCTAAATATGGGTATCTAGAGCTATAATATGAAGCATTCATAAACATATATACATATATATACACACACAATTCTCAACTCAATGCACAGGAGGCGAGGACTTACAGGAGCCCCATAGAAGATGAAAGATTCAAGAATGAGAGTCAAAGTATCTAAAATGGCTATGGATTTCTATTTTTAAGCATCTTCCTCACATCCTGTCTGTCAAATTTCTGGCTGCTGAGATGATCAAATAGTATAATTAACCTTATTTCTGTCTCAGACCTCATTTTATATTTTTAGTTCAAGATGTACTGTATAAACAAATATGCACACACTTTTTTTTTACTTTAGGAATTTGTTTCATATGCGGAGATTTTCACAGGTACATTGCTACACATTCAGTGGTTATCTGAACATCTTGTTAGAGTAGAAATGGATACATTCATTTTGAAATATAAAGATCACATTTTAAGGGAACATTTTAAGGAAAACAAGCAGGTTTTTACTAGACTTTTTATTTGCTAGGTATTTGCCTAAGCCCACAGTACCATGATGAAGAATTGTAGGATTTCTATACATCCAATATATAGGTATTGAGATTCTGAGATTCTGATAAATATGGAGGTGCAGAGATACATAAGTGTCTCAATTTGTTCTGGAGGTAAGAATGCATCCGTAGCTACTGTATCAGAAAAAATACATGGGGGAAAAAAAAAAAACGATGAATAGGTTAAAAAAACCAAACATGCTGTGCCCCACTGATTTCAGTGAGATGAGCATACTTTTGTCCAAAGTCTAAAGTAGGCAAAAGCCATGGAAACTCAGGCTTCCTAAAACAGATTGGAAAGCAAATCAAACAAGGAAGAGGTTTACTCTTTTTTATTTCACGATGTGTTTGTCTCATCTAAAATGAGGTGGGTGGAAAAAGGTTTTTGTCAGCCACAATAAATGAAACAGCTTAATTAATACATTTGAGATAAATGCATGGATTTACCTCCAAGAAATCTTTGCTAAAATACATTAAACAAGAGTCATGGGTAATGATCACGTATCTAAGTAAATAGCATTGTCATATTTAAATCAACATATAAATGACAAATATAGTATATTGTGTACAAAAACTAATTTCATGCTTCACTTTCCACTTATTTGCATTTTTAGATAAGCCATTAATGCTTTTCCAGCTGTTTCTTGATATTATAGCTACTGGGAGTGGTACTGTGCATACCTAAACTAAATTAATTAAACACCATAAAATATTAAGCTTGTTGAGACAGACTTCCTAAAGCAGATGAAAACAGTCACATTGATTAAATGCAAAGGCTTTTCTAGCTCAATCTCTAGAGATAGTAAATGTGGAAAATCTAGAGAAAAATATGAGAAAATTCCCATAAGGATATTTCTCCAGAAAAATCTACTAAAACTGTCTGTGATAAAGAGGTTTCCTTAGTTAAGGGATTTGTCTTTGCAGTTAATTTCAATATATAGTGAAGCAGAGAGAGAGAGATAATTTGCGAAGAGATACTCTTCACTTTTATTAAAATAACTAAATTTCACTAACAGTTGAATTCTGCCTTAGTTAAGAGCACCAGTTTACTATGCTCTTAGATGCACAGGTTAAGTACCTTAACCAGGTGATATGGTCCTACTTTAAACAAATGCAAACCTTTTTAAGGGGAAAATTAAAAAAGGTTCCTACATATGATTACACCAACACATAAAAGCAATTATAAGCAACTAAACAAAGACTTCAAAGTACACAGCTTAGAATTACCTCCTCATCTTTGCTGATGAGACCACTTACTTCCCTGTTTTTTCCTGACACTTTTAGAAAAGAAATGGTTATGGAGAATGTCAGCATTTATAATGTTTTCTGTCACTATAATGCACATGTACTTCCTTTCCTTTACCTTTTGTTAACTTGTGGCTTGGAGTACTGAAGCAATCATCGAGTTTTTCAGCCAGTGTCCACTGAGAATTTTTCTTCAAAGTTAGTAATGTGACGTAAATCAGAAATTTAAAGTAGTCATTTTCCTCCTCCCTCATTATAGAAATACACTTCTTATCTCTTTGTTATAGTCAGATTTCTGTCCTGAATAAAAGCTTTGAGATAGCATTAGAGAATGATATCCAGATGCAGGCTAAATATTAACAAGAATTAAATGTATATTACTGTTTTTCAAAACTATTCATAAAAGAAAAAATCTTGGAATTGGAAGTTAAGGATCACTTAGATATTGGTCTTAAGGAGTACAATGAACTCAGAAAGAAAAGAAAATGAGAAAAAGGGGAAAATCTCAAAGGTCTGATCTTAGTTAGATCAAACAACACAATTCCACCCAACAGTGGCAGAAACTAGAAAAAATATACAAGTATGAAAAGTGCTGATTTTTCTCTTGTAAAAGTCTTTGGCAGCATACTCAGCTTATGTGGAATGATCCTATAACTAATTCATGTACAGTAATCCAAGGTTCATAAGAAAACTAGTGATCCTGATGCATCCTTTCATAAAGTACTGATGCAGTATTATTCACAAGTATTAATAAATTTTATTTGTAATGTCTGCCCAAACACTCTTCACAAACAGGCACAACCAACTATGGTAGAATGGAATACTTTTTTTTTTTTCATATAATTTAGGACTGAACTATTTGTTTGAGGTTTTAATATGTGGGGATTTTTTTCCTTCAATGGCATTGGCGTCTCCATTTAAGGGTCAGAAAGAAAGAGAGCAGGATTTTCTCTCTATTATCCCTACCCCTCCCAGGGGGAGGATTAAGAAAAAGGGAATAGAGAGAGAATAATTAAAAAACATGTTCTGCACAAGGTTGAAAGTTAAGACTGTAACAAGTTTAATGAACACAACAGGGGAAAGGAAAAGGGAATTAATAAGGGACAAAGGATAATTATATACAAAACCCGATCCCAGTAGTCCCGACTGGAAATGTCCAAACAGTGCCTCGTGGCTGCTGCGACTGCTGTGACTCGTCACCAGGGACCGCAGTGGTGCCGGGAGCGAATGGTGGTGGATGCTGCTGAGCACGTGGAGCTAGGCCCAGCCGTCCTGAGATGTGACAGGAAGCAGCCCAGGAAAGCCAGGAAAAGCCCGCAAAAGCCTCGGTTTTTTATAGACTGCAGCCGGAAAGGGGAGGAAACAGTACTGATCTCTGACCCTCCAGGGTCCTACAGGCACCACCTGTCCTTCCCTTTCAGGCTGGTAACCCTTAAACCATAACAATTGGACAGGTTACCAAAATTAATTTCATTGACTCCCAGATACTCCTGCATTTAACACCCATGAAGCTCAGGCTGACCGTCTGACTTGATTTCTCTTTATTGATTTCAATCTGCCAGCTATCTACACACATGGTTAAAATTTCACTAATCCCACAGCTATGTAAGCAATAAGGTGCTAGCAAATACATTGTCTTCATTGTTGTCAAAGAAAGAAGGTACATAATCATGAACTGTGGGAAAGTCTTTAAAAAAAAACCACACTAAAAATGTTGGAATCTCTGTCATACAGAAACAGGTACATAGGTAGATGTAATATAGAGACAGGTTTATACACAGATGTGAAAAAGTGTGAAGAAACACAGAACTTTCTCTCTCTGCAGTGCCAGAGGTTAATCAACAGATTGAACCATTATTTGGGAAGAGTAAACTTTGGAAAATCATTATATTTTATTTTGTCAATTCCTTTGTACTAGTGTGTACTGGTATTAAAAAATAAAATAAAATTAATTAAAAAATTGAGCCATCTGTCATTAATGTTGATGACTACAATAAAAAGCTTAATAAATATATATTTATTTGCTGTAAATCACAGTAATCAAACTAGTATCCAAATAATTATTCCAAGTCATCACAACTAATAAATTAATCCCTAAAAATCCAGAACCACAAATAAAACAATGAACACGCTTGACGGAAATGTCCTTAGCTTTGAACTGTGGTTTCATGCAGTCTTGAAAAATGTCTGGTTTTGAAAACACCAGATATCCAAACTGATTGTGGCTGAAAATTAGAATAAATCAGAGTTGAATACCTGGGTTTTCAAGAAGATCCTTTACAGACAAGAATTGGAAGTGGCCAGATTGGTGTCCCATGACAAGGACTGTGAGATTTTTCTTATAGATTTGAAAGGCTTCACAAACAGTTCTAATCATACTCTCACAGGAAAAAGTGAATATTAAATTGTCATTTACATAAGTGGTTACATACTTAAGTCTTTGCTCCACTCAGAAAGATAGAGAACATCTTCAATATATATCTTCCCATTATCTGCCTTGTCTCAGCATACAAGGCCCATGTCACATTTCTGTTCCCATATTCTTCTGCTACTTCTTTGCTTATCATTTACTCCTGCATTCAATTTCTGGTTTGGCTTTCTGGTCAATTTATTGTACTCTGCTTACAGACTTACCTCTTCCATTTCAGTCTTGTTCAATGTCTTCTAACTGTTCATCTTTTTATGCTATATCTGTTACCTTCTATTCATCTCCTTAGTTTATAAAAATCACAGTATCACAGAATCAAAGAATGTTAGGAGTTGGAAGGGACCTTGAAAGATCATCTAGTCCAACATTCCTGCCAGAGCACGATCACCTACAGTAGGTCACACAGGAACACATCCAGGTGAGGTTTGAATGTCTCCAGAGAAGGAGACTCCAGAACCTCTCTGGGAAGTCTTTCCTAGTGCTCTGTCACCCTCACATTGAAAAAGCTTTTCCTTATGTTTAAGTGGAAGCTCCTATGCTCCAGCTTTCACCCATTGCCCCTAGTACTATCATTGGACATCACAGAGAACAGCCTGGCTCTGTCCTTCTGACACTCTCCCTTTATAGATTTATAAACATTAATGAGGTTACCTCTCAGTCTCCTCTTCTCCAAGCTAAAGAGACCCAGCTCCCTCAGCAGCTCCTCATGAGAGAGATGCTCCACTCCCTTAATCATCTTTCTGGCCCTGCACTGGATTCTTTCAAGAACTGAGGGGCCCAATAATGTTTCTCTGGCTGCTTCTCTAGTATTTCAGTTGTCTCATGTTCTTTCTCCATATGTTTTCATTTCTGTAAGCAGTTTCATACAACAAATCAATCTTCTTTCTCTTTGTCCAAATTGGACAACTTGATCCAGGTGAAGTGGCATTTTATATCTTCACAAAAATATTGATCCCTTTCTTTACCTGAGATAAGCCAATTTCCCTTATGATTTTCTGTAGATTATACTTAACTTCCACTTTATGAATAGCTTATGAATAGACACATCAGACACATCAGACTTTGTGTCTTTCACAGTAACAGTGAAATGGAGATTATCCAGCAATACTAGAAAGCAGCTTTTGAGAAATGGAGATGAGACTCCTGATGGACACAAGTTGAAAGTGGCTCAGCAGGGCTCCCTTGTGATAGTGAAGGCCAGTTCTATAGTGGGCTACATCAATGACAGCACAGTCCCAAGTTAGAAGTGGCCAGTGAGTCCAAGGAAGTACTTATTCTTCACTATTCATCACTTGTAAAACTGCAATAGTGCCTGGTACTGATACAGTCTAGAGCACCCAGATATGAGAAAACCATTGTCAAACTATAAAAGTTTAGCAAATGACCACCAAAACTGCTGGGAGCTTGGATTAGAAGGTTTAGAACTCTGGATTTACTCATACTGAAGAAAAGACCTAATTCCCACCCTCTGCCCATGGAAGGGGACATTTGCTGGTCTTTGGCTGCCTAATTAGTAGTAATAGAGAAAAAATATTAGAACACTTCTCAGAGGTATGCAGTGAAAAGATGATGGGCAACAAGCACAAGTTGCAGCAAGAACAGTTCTAAATAGATATAAAGAAAAAAATCACAGTGGCAGTTGTCAGAAAACTGAGAGGCTGTGACGTCTCCAACTCTCAGAAGATGGTCACAGCCTAAAGATTCCTGGGTAGGGACAATCTCTTTCTTTTCTTTTTAAACATCAGTAAGAAAAACCTGAGTCTGAATTGGCCAAGTTTCCTAAACCGAAGGAAGCAAATTTCCTGCTGTTATCCTTTGGATGGTTAGTATCACAGCTGCAGTATTTTAGCAGAATCAGATGATTCCTACTAAGTCAGGATCAGAGACTCAGAGTGTGTCCTCTCTATGCTGGTTGCCAGCACTGGAAAAAGCTGTTAATTATGACACATGAGGCTGTCGGTCCCTTGCAGTTCTGACATGGCCCCTATCTCTGAAAACTACCTAAGAATCCATCAGTAATCTTCTGTGCGGTTTTAAACAGACTGGCTCTTTAATGTCAGAATAACAAGTTTTAAACAACTGAGAAGGTATCTCTCACACTTCCCTTTTCTTTCCTCACTTTTTCCCTCTTCTAAAGAGGTCAGCACTTTTTAAATAGGATAAACTGTAAAAACATCCCAAATCCTTGAAAACGAGTCAGATTTTCTTTTCTCTGGGCCTCTCTGGTCTATTACTGTCTCTGACTCTTGTAGCATTCGTATTAAACTCATCCTTAAGAATATACTTGGAAGTTTTGATGCACACCTACAGTAATTCTATTTCATTCCATCTTGATTGCAACCCAACTTCCCCTTTTATCTTTGCTGACAAAAGATTTTTTTTTTGTTTTAGAAATCCCACATTAACTGTGGTGGGTTGACCTTGGATGGTTGTCAGGTGCCCATCAAACTGCTCGGTCACTTTACTTTCTCAGAAGGACAGGGGAAGAAAACATGATGAAAAAGCTTATGAACCAAAATATGGACAGAGAGATCAGTTACCATTTACCATCAGAGGAAAAACAGACTTGACATGGGGGAAATGAGTTTAATTTATTGATAATTAATAACATAGTAGGATAATGAGAAATAAACCAAAACTAAAACCACCTACTCCTCCTTGTTCCATGGTTCAACTCCACTCATAACTTTTCTACCACCTCCCACTTTGAGCAGTGCAGGGAGATTGGAAATGGGGATTGGGGTCAGTTCATAACACTTTGTCTCTTCCACTCCTTCCTCCTTCACTCTGTTCTCCTGCTCCCGTGTGTGTTTCTTACTTTTACAAACTTCTTCAATGTGTGTCCTTCCCATGGACTACAATTCTTCAAGAACCGCTCCAGTGTGCACCCTCAGGTGACACAGTTCTTTTAAGAAAATCTGCTCCAGCATGGGCTCTTCTTCACAGATTGCAGTCCCTGCCAGGAACCTGCTCAGGCATGAGCTGTCCACAGGCTGCAGCTTTCTTCAGGGCATATCCACCTGCTCTGGCACAGAGCTCTCCATGTACTGCAGTGTGGATATCTGCTCCACTGTGTTTATCCATTGGCTACAGGGGAACCTGCTGCATTGTGGTCTTCACCCTGGGCTGCAGGGGAATCTCTCTAGTGCCTGGAGCACCTCCTCCATCTCCTTCTTCACTGACTATGTCTGCAGGACTGTTTCTCTCACATTTTCTTACTTCTCTCTCACTCAGCTGTCGAGCAGCAGGTTTTACCCTTTCTTAAATACTTTACCACAAAGGCTCCATCAGAGTTGCTGATTGGATCAGATCTGACTTGTGGAGGGTCTTTCTAGGAACTGGGTCTGCTGGACATAGAGGCAACTCCCGGTGCCTTCTCACAGAAGCTATCCCTGAAGTCCCAATCATGCTACTAAAACTTTGACATGACTCCTGGCCCTAGACATTGTCGTTCTCTTGGCAATGAGAGTTGGAAAGGACACCTTAGGGTCTGTTTTTCTCATATACAATGGACAGCAGTGCACCAACTCATATTTCAAAGGATATTCAGAAAATAGCCCTTACCTAGGTGGGGAGGTGGGGGAGAGGGGATAAAAAAATTCGTAAAGTGCTGGGTCCCTTCTCCTATACCTACTGTAAGAATTCACTCAAACTCAAAGCCAAGGATTCTGAGATGCCAATTAGGAAAGGACAGGCTGGTATTACTTGCAATATCTTCCTCTCTGCCTTCCATTTTTCTATAGCTGTATTCAGTTCAGACCAGGGTTACATTTCCTTTAAGCACTTTAATCACACTGTAGCGAGACAGGAAGGACCCTGCAGTGAACATGGCCAGAATCATTTACTACTGCAACAAATTACCCTGTAGGCTTAACACGCACAAAAAGTGATTTTAGCAGCTCTCTGTGAGTTGCAGGCAGTATAGATTTCATGTTGTTATACAAGAGGAATAACAGATATATCAGTCTTTACTAAAACTGTTTAAGTAGCCATGAAATCTCTTGCTGAAGTAGGATTAACTTCTTGTCAGGTATTAAAATCTATAATCAGAAATATAATAACTGAATGGCCTTGGAAGGTCATTTTGTGCAATGTAGAAGAGATCTAGAAGTTCTGTTGGGAAGATGAAAGTTTTGAAATGAGAAACTAATTAAGTGCTATCAGTATTTAAGCAGTTAAAAGTTAAAGAACTGTGAGTTAGGCATGTGGATATAAAGGTTTCAGAGGGCCTAATAAACAACGACAAATAAAATATGATTAAGCTATTTGTGTTTGTCAGAATTGATACAATCTTTTTTCCAAATAAAATTTCACTGTTTTCCTAGCTCATTGGCTAAATGGACTAAAAATATTTATATACCACTGAACAACAACTGTCTTTTAACTGGGTATTTTTCATATATATTACTGATGTTAACATCATAAATGTTAAAATATAGGTTTTACAAGAAACATTTTTGATGAAGTCATCACTGCTTATTGTATTTGGCTTATGAACAACACTCAGAGAGTTGCACTCAGAGAGTAACAGTCAATGGCTCAATGTCCAAATGGAGACCAGTGATGAGTGGTATCCCCCAGGGATCGGTACTAGGACCGATACTGTTTAACATCTTTGTTGGTGACATGGACAGTGGGATTGAGTGCACCCTCAGCAAGTTTGCAGATGACACCAAGCTGGGTGTTACAGTTGATACGTTGGAAGGAAGAAATGTCATCCAGAAGGACTTGGACAGGCTGGAGAGGTGGGCCCATGCCAATCTCATGAAGTTCAACAAGGCCAAGTGCAAGATCCTGCACCTGGGTCAGGGCTATCCCAAGTAAAAATACAGGCTGGGCAGAGAATGGCTCAAGAGCAGTCTCAAGGAGAAGGACCTGGGGGATGTGAGTCAATGACAAACTCAACATGAGCCACCAGTGCGTGCTTGTAGCCCAGAAGGCCAAATTCATCCTGGGCTTCATGAAAAGAATTGTGACCAGTAGAGCAAGGGAGTTGATTCTGCCCCTCTACTCTGCACTTGTGAGACCCCACCTGGAGTACTGTATCCAGTTCTGGGGCCCCCAATATAAGAAGGACCCTTCCCTGGAGGTGTTGAGGGCCAGGTTGGACAGGGCTTTGGGCAACCTGGCCTAGTAGGAGGTGTCCCTGCCCATGGCAGGGGGGTTGAACTAGATGATGTTTAAGGTCCCTTCCAACCTAAACCATTCTATGATTCTGTGATTCCATAATACTTTAGCTTCTTCACAATATTCAAGGTTTCAGACTTGATTTACATTTCATATTGGTTTTTAGGCAGAATTGCATAGAAACTTCAAGTTTAGGATATTTTCAGATAAGATTGCTCACTCCCTTCTTTTTAGTGAAGTTTGATCTGAGTGTCCAACTCTTAAAAAATTATTTAGGTGGGGGGGGGATGGGGGGAGTTTCTGTAATTTTGCTTAATGAAGTAGAACATTTAAGAAAAATATTCTGATCTAAGAGTTTTGGTCTAAATTTCTTTTATGCAGCAGAAAAAAACCAAAACATTACTGACAAAATATCACCAGAATCCATACTACTATTCACTCAGTGAACAAGTGCTACAAAAGAGACTTACTTTGTGTGAAATACTGGGAAAATATATCATTCTGTATAACATTCATTGGGAAACCAAGAATGCAACTAGCTACAGTTCTCTGATTTTTCCCCCTATCTAAAATCAAATGGTTGCACCAAAGTTAAATGACCGCACCATTAGGATTTATTTTTTCATTAGTTTATCTTATCTAGTAACAGACAGGAGTATCTGTGAATCAACAAAAATGCATTTTTTCATTATTAGATTTTCATGCAAAATGCAAAATAAAAGAAATTTCTACAGGTCTTAAGATTACACCAAAAGCAGGAATAGTCATATCTGTCCCTCTACTGATTTACTAGCTAATGACAATGTCAAATACTGAAATAGATCTGCAAAGAGGTTTAAGACTTTAAAATGTAACAGAAGTGCTAAACTATAGAGTGATTAATAAATTATATTAGTATTTTTTACTGTGAAAGAAAAAAAAAAGTGGGTGTTTCTATTATGATATTTCCTCATAATATTTTGCAGAATTAAAAGATTCCCTTTTAAAAAAAAGCAAACATGTAGTTCTGTAAGACTTAGAAAGCTCATTTTCTTATGGGTTTACATTCTCTGTTCCCTTCATGTTTTGCTGCAGTCAAAGACCTATGACAAGATCTTATTCTTAGAACTTTATTTGTTTCTGTGTCCTTCAGTCCATGCTACAGAATTCATGTAACTTCAAGATCCTCAGCTGGTTGAGCAAGCAATTGTAGTTCTGTGTCTGCTTTGGAATTGTGCTGACCTAGAAAATATCTGCCTAAAACAAAATAAATAATAACCTTTCTCAATGCAAGGTTAAGAATAGCTCTATGCTCTACATTATTTCTTAGGCCCTTGAAAACATTTAGAGTGGGATTTAGGTCTCTAATAACTCAAACCAGTTGCCTTAAGCCAGGTTCCTACTATCTACTAAAGTCACTTGGATATCTGAGAAATCAGAGTAGTTTTGATGCCAAATATGCAGAATATACTAGCACACTTCTAGGCTGGTAGTTGGAGATCAAGAAGTATAATATAAGACACTCTAGATGACACTGCATGCTTAGGGAACACCTAAAGAGAACACTGAATACAGGATTAGGCTTGATATCCAGGTGTCTCAAATCTCATTATAAATAATAGTGATAGTCAATATAGTCAGCTAAAGCTGAAGCTGAAACACTACACTGTCTAGTCTAATGTAAATACTTACTAAGAGGTTGGACAACAATCTTACATGTAGATTCATAGATTTGTGAGTCTAAATTTAGATACCTATGATCAGGATGATGAGTCCATGCTTATGATTCAATTCATTTGTATGTCTGCGAGTGGGGAAAAAGGCATTTTTAACAACCTGGTCCACCTGGTGCTGAGACCTTTGAACAAGGAGCATCCTAGGAGGGAAGTGATGACTCAGAGTCAAGTGACGAAGCAGTGGACCAGGTTTGCAAGCAAAGGATGAAGGATGATGTGGAGAAAAGAGATCTTGAAAAATAATTTTAAAACCCTGAAGCCAGGACTGAAGAGGCTCCACCTTGAGCATATGCACATAAATAAGAATGTGTTGAGTGGACAGAATTATAAGGGAAGCTCTCACACTTTCTCTGGGAAATCAGCATGACCTGGTGCCTCTCTGAAGTGCCTATACACTAAATATTGATGAATGGGGGTGGGGGAAGCTTCTGGTTATCTCAATTAACCTAATGGTTATCTCAATTTAACCTAATGGTTAAACCTAATGGTTATCTCAATTTTAACAAAACTTTCAATAGTACCTCCCATACTATCCTCATTGACAAATTGATGCAATGCTAAATGAGTGCAAAGTGGATTGAAAACTTCCAGGATCTAAGAATTGTTAACAGCAACATGAAAAATGAACTGGAGGCCAGTCACTGGAGGTATACCCCAAGGGTCAATATCCCCTAATCACCTGGATAATGGGATAGAGTTCATCCCTAGAAAGGATCATCTGGAGATGATACAAAACTTGGAAGAGTGTTTGATACGCTGCATACCTGTTTTCAGAGGGAATTTGATAGGCTGAAGCAATGAGCTGACAAGAATCTAATGAATTTCAGTGAAGGGAAATGCAAAATCCTGTCCTTGGGGACGAGTACCTCTAGGTCCCAGGGCAGACTTGGAGCTGACTCTTTAGAAATCAAAGTTGAACTTCAGTTAGCAGTGTTCTTTTATGACAACAAAGAGCAAAAGCAACATAGGTTACATTAGGAAGAGGATTTCCAAAACATCAAGAGAGATAATCCCTCTATTCAGCACTGGTGAGGCCATATTTGGAGTCTTGTGTACAGTTCTGGGTTTCCTAGTATAAAGGAGACATAGACTGGAGTAAGTCTCCATAAGGGTCATACAGAAAATGGAGGAATTGGAGGATCTATTATATGAGAAGAGGCTGGGACAGCTGTGGTTCTTTAGGCCTGCAAAAGGCTCAGGGGGATCTTATCAATGTGTCTAAATACATAACAGGGAGAAATAACCTGACTCTTCTCAGTGGTGCCTAGTGAAAGGACAACAGACAATGGAACAGGAGTTCCGTTTAAGCATGCAATGACTCATATTTTAATTGCATTTTTTGATGAAAATAGTACTGATATCTTTAATCAGATTTCTTACATTTGATTGACATTTCATATTGTATCATTTTTTATTTCATATTATTATTCCAACCAACTTTATTTATGTATTTATTTATTAAATGATAGCACTAGCTTTGCCTCATTTTACTTGTAAAGGCTACAGCAACAATGAATAGAATTCACAAGATACTCTAGAATGTAAGGTATAATTTTCCATATTAGACAACTATCATAGTTAAGTTGAATAGCTGGAGAAAGCGATTTTTCCCTTTGAATATAAAAAGGTTCTGTACAACTAATCTAAAAATGAAAGATCATTTTTTTGGATGCCTAAACTTAAGTGAGATGAAAGTCAATATCAATGCTTAAAACTGTTATGTAACTCACTATTACTGGAAACTAAGATTTAGAAATCATATTTGGCACACTGCATGAAATTTCTTAATCAGAGAAAAAGTAGGAGAATCCTTTTGCTCTACGAGCAAATTTATTTTTGTTTTTCACAGAATAAAATTTTGTCTGTGTGACTTCAAAAGTTATTTCTTATTTTCTCTGAAAGTAAAGTTTCTAAGTAGAATTCAGAATTAAATCAGCAATGGTAGATCCTTCGTCTAAATATTACACAGTGTAGACAGGTATGTAAACATTTCTAGATTAGAAAATTTCCTTTTACAAACATATTTGATACATACAGAGGGTCTGTTGGCCGATAATTTTCTATCACATCTGTTTAGATGCCATCATGTCTATTCAGTAGCTCATCAAACCCTTGCCCAAGGGCAAAGCTGACAACCAGGCAAGCACTAGTTAAAAAAAGGCCAACCAAGAAGATGCAGAAGACTAAAATAACAGACTGGGACATAAGAAAAATATGAAGCTCCATAGATACTTCAAATACCGAATGGCCTTTGGTAATATTGAATATGAAACTTGAAGGAGTGGGATAGATTTTGCCTGAGATAACAGCACATCAGAGATGCTGAAATATTATCTAACAAGTAACATGTTTTGTTAAAGGTATCATGGTAGAGGCAAATATGTGTACAAATAAATATAGAAATAAATATTACCTTTGTTAACAAATGATTTTGAAAACACAATAATGGTGCAACTAGTAAGATCAATAAGCAAACAGATGGTGATGCATGTATTTGTAATACTTCACTCAGCCAACATTTGAAGCACTTTAATTAATTCAGCTATCCAAGTCTCTTTCTCCCACATGTCATTCTTTATGTATTATGTCAATTGACAAGGAAATATTAGAATTATTATCCTTACGGTACAGATGGAAAAAGTGGCACAAAATGCTACAGAGGTCATAAAACAAGACAATAGATATGCCTTGGATAAGATATCTTTTTGTTTCCAGTTGTGGAATATAATTTCAAAGAAAAAAAATGAAATCGACAGAATGCTTGAAGCTACTGTATATAAATGAATGTCGATTGATCTGGATAGCTAGAGATTTAAAAAAAGCAGAATAATATGGTGTTTATAATCACATTAAAGAGTTGTCCTTATTGTTTATTTTAAGTTAGATTAATAAACAGAGCTGGTCTTTAACAATGCCATCTAAGATACTATTCTTGAAAGTATTTGGAATAGCTACTAACAAAAATCACAATAACTGCATTCTGGAGAATATTCTTGGGTAGAAGAAAGGGGCTTTCCATTCTAGATTTCTCAATTTCTTTCACAACACAGTAACTCCTTCACTGACAAAGTTAGCAAGCAAACAGAAAGAATGTGTATGCAATCCCAGTTCTCACATCAGACTTTCAGAATTTGCTATTAATGGACTTTTTGTATTCAAAAAATAAGGAAGGGAAGTGATAAACTCTATGTATACTTTCTGAATTTGCATGCATATGCTGATTTTTAAGTCCTAGGCTAATAAAATTAATTAATAAATTAATGGTGAGTTAGTGAAGAAAATATTTCATTCCCTCTTTTAAAAATTTCAGCTATTCTGATCTCTTTTACTTTTTCATAGAATTACTTTTCTGTGTTGGTAAAATCATCTGTCTTCCTCAACATGAGGATGCGCTCATGATGTTCTGTACAACTGTAATCTGCATGGTGTCTCTGCCAGTGGGTGAAGTAATTTCACATCTAGTATGTGCCAGTCCAAGTGCTGGCTGGGAACCAGAGTATTTAATTGACATGCTTGCTTCAGCAATTTTCTTCATGAAAATATTTGCAAGGGTTTTTTATAAGCAAATCTGCAACTCACATTCTTTTTTTTTTTCTAAATTAATGCACGGGACAAAACTAATTGTCTACAATGAACTAAAGTAAAATTATAATCTATTAATATATGTTTAAACTTTATCTACCACTACTTTGTAAAGTATAATAAAATAAATAGCTTATGTTGCAACAGGAGATCAATCCCAGAAAATAATTGTAAATTTATGCTAAAAACTTTAAATTCAAAGTTTTCTCCAAATGCATAATATCAAAGCAAGTCTATTAACCCTAATAGCATATAAAATACCTCATGAAAATGGGAAGATATATGCTAATTGGAAGGCAAAAATGTACATATACTGTTACTGGCTTAATTTTAACTGATCTAAATTTAGGCGATACACTGAAAGTTCTTGTTAGGACTCTAGTTCATCCTCAGCAAGTCAGGGCAAATATTTGGGCATCTCAAGAAGACAATCATCATACCTGAAACTGAAATTGCTTTGAGAGTTAACTTTGTCTCTCCATAGACGGAGCTTGCAAATAGGACACCAGGTGAAATGTCTTAATAAAGTGCTTATGGATACCTCACAAAATGGATGTGAACCTTTTTCTATGCTTCAAGGGCCACAAGTTTTAGTATACAAAAAAACAATGAAACTCAGTGCAGGCAATGGGTTATTCAGCAAAACTAAACTTATCAAGAGCATTTAGTTCCAAATTCATAGAACTAACTTGAATCTATATGTGAGCTAGGTGGCTTTATAATAAATAAATAATCAATATATTAAATATATCAATATTGAGTTATAGTCAGCACTGTCAACAATTTCAAGAGTGATCCATTTAATCATAATGTAAGCACCCACATTGGTCAATTGGATAGCTCTCTAGGATCTGTTAACTAGATTAACTACGTGTCACTATTAGGCATAAAGGGAATTTAAATACACCTACCTCACATAGAAACATCTTTATAAAGGACACCTAAAGTTAAGGTGAACTGAATTTGTTAACTTTGTGAAATGAATAGGATTGGCTGATCTTACTGTAAGGATGACTCAAGCAGTACATTTTCAATGTCTAAAATATAACGGGTTGGATTTAACTGGACTGAGAAGCATTATCATACTGAAGAAGATCGAGATCCAAAAAGGGAGTTAAGTGCCTATCTTTTGTGTAAATCCCAGACAACAACCCAGGTGATCTGTCCTTTAGTAACTCTACAAATTGCTTCAGCTCAGTTAAAATCTTCCTTAGTGAACTGCTGGGAGTTTTTTTGTTTGTTTTGGTTGGTTGGTTGGTTGATTGGTTGGACTGAGGTTTATTTACATTTTTTCCCTTCATACTCCAATATGTGTCCCTGAAATATCTAGAATACTGGCAAGCTAGAGAAATGTGAACTCAAAGTTTACTATTATCCACAATTAGGCAAAAAAAAAACCCACTCAATAATTTTTTTCAGTAAAATCTGTTTTAGTCAAACTACAGCTAACTCCATCACATTGTCTGCAGCAGCCTCATACTTGGGTTGCATCTTTTTCAAAGCACCTAACTGGTCATAACGTATACTTACAAAACAGTGAAATTAAGAGTTCAAAATTATAGCCCACACCTTTCAGGATATTGCTTCAATCACTCATACATGTAATATTCTGGATGAACCTCTATCTGGTATTAAATTGGACTAATTTGTAACTGAAAATACAAGAAGTATAGATCTGTAAGGCAAGCAGTAAAAAGAAACTGATTCAGTGATCCAGACATCTCAAGTTTGGAGATTTGTAACTCCATATTCCTTTATTTATCTAGATGATGACAGCCCACATAGAAACCTCAGTCAAGGACTCTTATGGAGTAAGCAGAAAAATAAAAGAAATGTAACCTTAGAAAGACCTGCATCAATTTTTAGAAACCAAGTTGAACTTAAATTTATATGTTCCATTTTTGCAGACAGTCATGACCTTAAGTGAGGTTATTTCTATGGTAATAAGATAGGCATCAGAGGATGTAGCATCATGTTCCTAGAATATGACTGTATACTGGAGTTTCATTTGTTTTTCTGTCACCGAAGTTATTTTACACATAATCTGTTTCTAGTTTTCGCCTTCACTTCATGCTAACATGCCACCATTTCCTCTTCAAAATGACAGTATCTTTAGCATTATGTGTTTCAAAAAAAAACCCAAAACAAAACAAAAAACTGTAATTACAGTTGGGGAATGTTAATACTAACAATGCACGATTCAGTCTTACAAGAATAAAAGTCATTTGAGTTTACAAATACCTTAAAGCTTTCAAGCTGCCAAAACAGGTGGGGATATTGATGGCATGTTTTAATTCCTTTAACTCCCTTGGGAGTCCACTTACATGGCATAATGTACACAGATACATACACACTTGTGGACAATAATTCTGATCACAATAGCCTTGTATATTTGAATAGTGCTTGCTTATGTGGAGCTTTACTAATTTTTGTAATATTATTTCCATGAATAAAAATAGTACTAGGGATAGAACACAATGTTCAATGAACATTTTCTGTAAAGAACTGCAAGTTCTCTCAAGAAAAGAAAAAAATCCTGTAAAACTTCAGGAGTATTCAGGCTATTCTATTTAGAAACACAATCTCTACAGAATAATAGAATTCTTGATTCTTACAGGTTTTAAATTATGATATTAAATTAATTCTCAATGAAAAGAATAAAATTAGGATGCACCAGATTCTGATAATCTGGGAAAGGAGAGGGGAAATTTGACTTAATCAATTCCTCCAGTGGCAATAGTGAAGCAACAGCTATGAAATTTAAGTCATAGGACTGAAAATCAGATTTGTCCTATGATCATAACAGCAGTGTAGTTGAGTATCAATCACTGTTGATATGTGATTGTACCTGTGTATGCTTCCAGCTCCCTCAGTGGTCCAGGATCTCCACAGTTGGTAAACTGCGTAGATTAGCTAATGGACTTGTTTGATACAGTGAACAGGTGTGAGACAAGGTGATTGACTGAACTTCAGACTTCCATAATAATTTTTTTTCCTGATTTGGGTAGCAACAATTCCTATAGAAATTTTGGGCTGTCTTGCAGATTGCCACACACAGGTCCTACTGTACCTAGACCTATCTGAATTCTTTAGTACATTGAGCAATACCCTGGATAAAATCCAAATTATCTTGTCCAGTCTAAACTGTTCCATATCTCTCAGCCTTTCCTCATATGGGAGATGCTCCAGCCACTTCATCATCCTTGTGGATCTTCACTTATCTCTCTCAAGTATGTCTATGTCTCTCTTGTACTGGGGAGCTCAGAACTGGACTCAGTACTTCAGGTGTGGCCTCACCAGTGCTGAGTAGAGGGGAAGTATCACTTCCTTCAATCTGCTGGCAGTAGTTCTAATGCAGCCCAGGATACCATTAGCCTCCCTTGCTGCAAGGGCACACTGGTGGCTTAGGTTCAATCTGATGTCCATCAGGACTCCTTCCTGCTAAGTTGATTTCCCGATGGATGGCCCTCAGCATATTCGTGCGTGGAGCTGTCCCTCCCCAGATGCAGGACTTTGCACTTAGTTAAATTTCATAAGGTTTCCGTCAGCTCATTTCTCCAGCTTGCATTAAGCATTAAGAAATTTTGAATCTTTTCCATATAAGAGACATCTAAAAAATTTCAGATTTGTTTCAGATAGCCAAGAATAATTTCAAATTCTCAACACCTTCACTGAACTATTTAACACATTGCTAATGAGAAATGCTTGCAATCTGCAAGGTAGACCATTCCAAGTACTTCTGTTTAATCTACATTAATTATCCGTTTTTTTCACTGTCCATATTTTTAAACTCTTGTCCTCATTTTAGTTTGTGACCCTATATATACTAAACACCTGGATACTAATTTATTTTCATTTTGCTGAAGCATACTTAAAAGTACATATCCTACTACAAAAGGCACAATCTCTTTGACTTCCTTGGAGTTTTGTACAGATTTCTGTTTCAGTAATATTTCTACAATTATATAGAATTGCATGTAAAGTTGAACTTAAGGAAAAATTCATAAAAAGTAGCTGTGAGGTTTTTTTTCAATATATAGAAAATAAGAAATCAGCTTTTGTCTTTTTAAGTCATTGAAAATGCAACTGTGCTTCCATTTTTTCTGTGTGTGTGTTTTAAAGAAGTGATATTAAGTGTGGAGATTCCTATACAAATATATATTTTGGCAGTACTCTCAGTAACATATTTTTTTAAAATGAAAAATCAGCTTTTAAATGGAGATGAAGATGAAATTGATGGAAGTGTTCTGTAACATGCTAACTTATTCTTAAAGTATAAAAGCAAGTGTTATGAGAATAAAAAAGCAAGTGTTATGAGAATAAAAAAGCTCTACACTGAGAAACAAACTATCGTGTTTAGGAAGAAATCCTCTTAGTAGGTTTGAAGATCTTAACTTTCATGTAAGCTATGAAAGTTGTATATTCTTCCTGAACTGAAAGCTGAAGATATAAAAGGCATGATTAATAACAAAGAGGTTTTGAGGGCAGGAGCCAGGCAGGGTGGTAACAAAGACTTTTCATCTGAGTCTGAGAGGAGGAGAAACAATCTGAAATAAGCACTGTCCCCCCAGGTAGAATGAACAGCTCCACTGAATGGTTGAGCTTACAGGACTCAGTGTTAAACAATCAATTTAGGAATCAAATGTGATTTACCATAAAACATCTGATTCTATTGAAATGAATCTATTTTATCTGTTTTAGACAAAATTGAGGATGTGGAAATCAGTTATATGATAATCTTATATAAACTATTCAGACAATGAATTTTGCAGCTAATTAGCCAAAACAGAATAGTGATTTTTCTTTTCACTCTCCCTTACACCTTTCACAAAATTACACTCCAACATAACTTCAATTGTTTTTTTGCATAGCAGATATATCTAGCCTGATCCAAATTATTCTGAAAATAAAAATAGCCTTTTCACTACTAAAGTGAGTAATATTAGCACTTCTTTTGCAATTCAGAAGAAATTAAATGTTTTATATTTACGAAGTAAACATAAAGTATTTATATTATTTTAAAACTATTATGCTGTTTAAGGTGAAAGAGTAAATGTAGCATTTAACTTTGAATCCCACCTAGATTGGGTTTTTTGTCAGTAAATTGCACAAAGCCTTTTCATATTAGGGGAAAACGGTGACAACAATTAACATCAGACTGCCTTTTTCTGAAATAATCTATTTTTCTTTGTGGTTGGACATTTAAAATGTACTTATTTTGCTACTAGTTTGTTTGATTTTCTTTTGATTCAGAAAATTTCCTAAAATCATCCACCTTTTCTGAAAACAGTAGAGTTAGAACAACTTCTAGTTCCTGCTAGAAAGAATTGTTTCTCAAAATTGTTTAAACAATTTTAAGCTTAAGGTTCACGATAATTAATTTTGCATTTTTCTACTTAAGTTTTGGAAGTGCCTGAAACAGATTATAAGAAATTATAAGAAATTCTTTAGTTGGTGTTCATCTGGGTAGTCATTTATGTAAATTTAGATAATAAAGACAGTAACCAGAAACAAACCTGGTCAGTCACACTGATGGTTTATCAAGAAACTACAGCAAGCCAGGACTTTGCAACAGATGAGGATGCAAAGCTGAGGGTCCAGGATGCTGTGGGAGTGTGCCAACTGATGAGGCAGTGTGGAGAGGAAGGGAGAGCAGGGAGAAACAGAAATTAGGGGAGGCAGAAAAGGGTATAAAAGGGGCTGTGTGTAAAGCAGGATTGGTCTGTTCACTTCCTGGCTGAACCCTGCACCTGGTTGCTGTTGTTTGTCCTGTCTTCTAATATCTTCTTATAAAAATCTTTTTGTAACTCTCTTGCTGTGTAAAGTCATGCTCAATCATGTCATTGCATTTGTTACACTGAAAATGTTGCTACAGACAAAAATGAAGCACATGTTATAGGTGGAGCTGAGAATCTACTGTCATGTTTTAACAGTATAATGGTTCACATTATTAATCCAATTACAGAAATACTCATTCCTGGTCTGGAGTGGAGCAGTAACACAGGTTTCAGTAACACAGGTCGTCCTACCTGGAGGGGTGTGAGATTCATTATGGAGTTCTTGTCCTCTTTGCTTGGAGGTCATAATGATGTCAAAGCTGACATTGTTCCTTTCTTTCTCCTTACTCTGGGGGTCCCACTTGGAGGTCTGGGTGAGCATTCCCTGTCTCTCATTGGCTGCCTTCTAGGTAGGCCACAGCGGAGGGCAGCAGAAGAGAGGAACAAGCTCCAACCAGCCAAGGCTGCCCTGCCTCTGCTGGGACTGGCAATAGGGGGTAAGGATAACATTGATTTTTACATTTTCAGAAGCATACTGATCTTGCCTGAAGTCATGCTCACCAATTCATACCCTGCATGGAAAAAATGACAATGCCCAAACTATTCCATTTGTTTTCTACAGTTAACAGTCATTTTTTCCTGTTTTGTTCTTCATAGATATAAGCACAGAAAGAGGAAGAGTTTCTATGTGTTTCTATGGAAATAGGTGAAAAATTGTTAACAAAGTTTGAATTGTCATGCATTTCTAGCACTATACTACTAATAGACTGATTGCATAGTTCTGAAAAATGCTTACAGAAGTTATGAACCTATGTTATTAATTTTGCAAAACTGTGC